>NC_134487.1:288782842-289053844 GCF_040206685.1 Ascaphus truei
TCATTATCATTTAACAGATCAGCCGCCCATCAGCCAGGCATGAACCCAGGCTGGGAAGGCAAATGCAACGGGGCTTGTCAGAGGTGAGGAGCGGCGCATTCCAGGTATCTGCCAGGTACATACCGGGTATTTGCTCGAATAAAGTGTGTCGGTGCAGTACACAACACTCACCCACACAAAACCCCCACATACACACACACACACGCAAACATCCTGTCATTCTATGCCACACACTACACTCAAAAACATGCCATTTTTAACATGTGTATGACCAACAACACGCACTCACACACGTCACACACACAACATGCCTCATACACACACACAAGCCATCACACACCAGCAACACACACACATGCTCTCACACACACCACACCATGCCACCGATGTCACTCCCGCTATCCCGCTACCTCACACACTCTACCTCCCGCGGAACAACCAGCACGCCTGACATCTCCTGCATCTCACACATCTCCCTCCGCAACCGGACCGCGACGCCGCGGACTACAGTCAAACAGCATGCCACCAATGTCACTCCCGCTACCTCACACACTGTATAACAACACCTACCACTGAAACTCAGCTGTTCCTTACAATAAAATATGTTTTCCTAACAATTTCACTGTCTGTATAATTTATTCTAAAACACTTCTCACACCACCACTCACACACAACACTCACCCACACAAAACCCCCTCATACACACACACACACACACGCAAACATCCTGTCATTCTATGCCACACATAACAACAAATCACACCTCACCTTCACCCTCATAATACACACACTACACTCAAAAACATGCAATTTACAACATGTCTATGACCAACAACACGCACTCACACACGTCACACACACAACATGCGTCATACACACACACATGCCATCACACACGCCACATACACACATGCTCTCACACACACCACACACCATCACACACAACACACACACAAATACACAAACACATGCACACACACACGCACTCAGCAACGCCACACGCCCTCAACCACGCAACACACGTACTCACACACACACACCAACCTCCTCTGCTGATACAACACACAAAACAACACTTCAACATAACCTTAACTACCACACACAACACAACCACCACTAAACAAACACACACACCCAACCCACTGTTCCAATTACCTACCCTTCACCATACACACTACACTGAATACAATGCACATTTACACGTCTCACCACCCACTCCCATTGCACATCAACATCCCACCACACACAAACATTAACAACAACACAACACCTCCGCTACTAACACACCTAGCACAATAAATCACCTCTTCCTTTCAATAACATATTTTACACAAAACATTACTATTTACACATCTGTCTAATTTATTGCACACAAACACTCAACTAACCAACACTGACACACACACTCACACACCACACACTCACTATCACATCACACACTCACTCATCCACACACACACCCCACACAATCAACAATCACACACAATAATTACATACACACACTATTCTGCCACACACACAGCCAACATTAACACAAAACAAAAACACACACAACATTTCAACACCTACACAAACGCACACCAAACACAAATAAATACTCCTCACCTCACACAGTGTAGCTCCCGCGAACCGCACAGCACGCCTCACATCTCCTGCACCTCACACATCTCCCTACCGCAACCGGACCGCGAGGCCCCCTACCCCGCTACACCATGCCACCAATGTCCCTCCCCCTATCCCGCTACCTCACATGAGTGAAGATATACTTCACAAAGCACAGAGACACAACCCATCACTCAATGTTACCTTTTCACCTGACATTTTCAACGAGGTACTCATATTGTTAGAAGATACATGTCTCTCTATCAATAACAAAACACTACTTCAATTAGGTCTAGAAGCTCCCCAACGTCATCATCACGATGTACTCAATACAGACCTTATGCGAGAGAAACAATACAATATTTCCATACTACAAGAATATGTTGCCACAAGAAAACCAATGTTAATTCCACAACAACTTAACACCTATGACAACATCATGCAGCACATAAACAACGAACAAGGTGCAATCCTGTTTCTTGATGCTCCAGGTGGAACAGGCAAAACATTTCTCATAAATTTACTCCTTGCAGAAATAAGAATGCACAATCATGTTGCACTTGCACTTGCATCATCTGGCATTGCAGCCACTCTTATGGATGGAGGAAGAACTGCACTCAGCTCTTAAATTACCACTAAACATTGCTCATGAAGAAAACCCAACATGTAATATTACCAAGACATCTGGCCAAGCCCGTGTTCTTCAAATTTGCAAACTTATTGTTTGGGATGAGTGTACCATGGCGCATAAAAAAGCACTTCAAGCCCTTAATAGAACCTTGCAAGACTTGCGTAACAATAAACAAATAATGGGTGGTGCTGTCATTCTTTTAGCTGGTGATTTCAGACAAACACTTCCAGTCATACCACGATCCACACCAGCAGACGAACTTCATGCATGCCTTAAATCCTCTATTTTATGGCGACATGTCAAACATTTTCCATTAACAACCAATATGCGAGTCCAACTTCTCGGCCACTCAAATGAACAACTTTTTGCACACACACTTCTTCAAATAGGTGAAGGCACTTTACCTACTGACTTAACATCAGGTGAAATTGCTTTTCCCACACATTTTTGTCACATGATGACATCACTTGAAGATCTCATACATCACGTCTATCCAAATCTCTTACACAATTACACAAACCACCAGTGGCTCTGTGAAAGAGCCATCCTTGCTGCCAAAAATACTTCTGTCAATGACATCAATCATCAAATTCAAGACATTATTCCAAACACAATTACTCAATACAACTCAATCGATACAGTTGTGGATTGCGATGAAGCCGTTAACTATCCACCTGAATTCCTACACTCCCTCGAACCATCAGGGATGCCACCACATCATCTTCGCCTCAAAGTTGGAGCACCCATCATGTTACTTCGCAACCTACACACACCTAACCTTTGTAATGGAACCAGACTGTGCATAAAAACATTGATGCCCAACCTAATTGAAGCTACTATCTTAACTGGCAACGCCAAAGGCCAAGATGTCTTCATCCCCCGCATTACACTCATTCCTACAGACATGCCTTTTACTTTCAAACGGCTACAGTTCCCCATCAAACTAGCTTTTGCTATCACCATTAACAAAGCACAAGGACAATCTATAAAGTGCACTGGTATCAACTTAGAATCACCATGTTTCTCCCACGGCCAGTTATATGTTGCGTGCTCTAGAGTTGGATCCCCCCAACAATTGTACATCTTTGCTCCAACTGGAACTACCAAAAATGTCGTTTACAAACAAGCATTACAATGAACATTGACTTTCCTCAATTTCCATGAACTCTACATATTGCCATAAGAAATTACAAAAAAATGAAAGACACTCAATACACTACTGTCATCTTTTATTACTACATTATTTTACAACACACACTTTAACATTACATCAAATACACTCCTCTCAACAATGGACATTCACATCTTTCAAGAAGCATTTCCAACAATAACATTTTCAAAAATAACTACCGTAACAACTAACATACACTTCAAACATTTGCCCTCATATACATGTGCTTTCTACTACTGTTGATTTACAAACACAATTCTAACTAATATTACATAACATTGGCATCACATTACAACTTTCACATACAACATTTACACATACTTATTCACACTTCACATCCCGGGCAACGCCGGGTTTCTCAGCTAGTATATATATATATATATATATATATATAACAGGTCTGATACATATTCTATCACAGGAGGATGTCAGGGTTTGTTTTAATATTTTTGTATTTTATGTGTGATTATTTGTGCTGTTAAATAAATCATAATTTTCTTTGATATTTGTTCTGAGTATACTTGAGTGCTGAGTTGGGACGCTCTTCTTTTTCTTTTCCTTGTTATATTACTTCTAGCCCCTAGCACCGTTAGTGGTTATTATATTACTAATTTAAGTGCTCATTATTTGCTTAGTCTGTTGCAGGCAGTTTGTCTTGTTATAATATATATAAATATAGTGTATGTATATATGTATGTGTATATATATATATATATATATATATATATATATATATATATATATATATATATATATATATATATATTGCAGAATAAATGAGTTCTTCAGTATTAGGTGATACCTTTTTTATTGGACTAACAATTTATGTCATAGGACAAGCTTTCGAGAGTTATCCTCTCTTCTTCAGGTCGAGCAATACTGATATGTCCTATGACATGAATTGTTAGTCCAATAAAAAAGGTATCACCTAATACTGAAGAACTCATTTATTCTGCACTATCGCAACTGGACTAACACGGCTATTTTCTGCTTTATATATATATATATATACTAGCTGATATACCCGGCGTTGCCCGTGATGTAATGTTCTGCTTCCCCCATCCTCCCTCTCAACTCCCTTCCCCCCCTCTTCACAGCTGTTTAGGCTTCCCCCCCTTCTCTCCTGACTCCCTCTCTCCCTCCCCCCCTCTCTCCTGACTCCCTCTCTCCCTCCCCCCCTCTCTCCTGACTCCCTCTCCCCCCCTCTCTCCTGACTCCCTCTCCCCCCTCTCTCCCCCCCCCCTCTCTCCTGACTCTCTCCCCCAACCTCTCTCCTGACTCCCCCCCCCTTTCTCCTGACTCCCTCCCCCCCTCTCTCCCGACTGAATACCACACCTGTCCGCTGTGCTCCGCCATCTTACCGGGGGCAGCTGCAAGAGGAAGGGGGTCCTTCCGGAGGCTGCCTGCCCACTGCCTGTCCCCCCGCCGGGGAGGGAGGGAAGTGAGCGTTGGCGGCTGGGGTAGGAGGGCCGCGCCGCGCTTCCCCTCCGTCCGGGAGCCAGTGGGGGAGAGGGAGGGGGAGAGAGAGAGAGAGAGAGTTGGGTGACGTCATAGAGCCGGGTGACGTCATAGAGCCACCAATCTGATTTGCCAGAGGCTGAGGACCAATCAGATTCACCGCAGCTAGTACCAACCTTTCGATTTTATATATTAAGATATATACTTGACATTCTGTCAAATATAATTTGTCATTTTTTCTTATGTAACTACAACATATAACATTGGACTAGGTTTGCTTTCCCTTGAGTCCAGAAGCAACGTACATTTTTCCTGTCTTGCCTTCAAATACTGGACAAGTTACTCAATTATCTGAGCAGACTTCTACCCCCTACTGTATACAGCACTTATCTTAGATCTGTCTGCAGAACCCTGCTTATGCTCCAAGGTTCAATAACGAAGCTCTTCCTTCTTTTACCGAACACCCAACTTCTGGAACACTTTTCAGCTCCTCAAGCCCTCCCCCCCCCCGCCCCAACAGCTCAAGTTTTCAGGATATCCCAGCTTCAGCATTGGTGGGTCAGTTGGTCCCTGCTTCAGAACAGGTGGCTCTGATTGAACCACCTGTGCTGAAGCTGGGATATCTGGAAAACCTGACCTGTTTTTAAGGTCCCTAGAACTATTGTGCCCTCCGGACAGTAACCTATTTAAGGGGCCACATTTGGCTGATTAATGCCTTTATTTTACCAAGCTCAGGTACCAATAAGTATGTTAAATCTATTTGTAAGGATGGTGAGCTAAGACATAGGAGGGGTTTGATTTCCCCGGGCTGCTCCCTTTTGTGTGATGTCAATGTGTGATCAACAAGAGTTTGCACAGGCAAAGCCCCCTCTCACCTTTCATCTATTTTTACCACGCTGATAAGCACAGGGTGGGTCCGCAGAGGAAACACGTAATTGACAAACTCTCTCCCAGTTAGAGACTCGGATGAAAAGGGATTTGTAATAACTTTCTAAAGAAACACAAATCGGACAAATATTTGCTTTAAGCATGGTTACATTTGTTTAAGGAAGACAATTAAATTGTTAAATTCTTTTTACAAAATGTTGTTTTTGTAAACTTGGGAATGCACCTTTTCAGTGGGGCTCAACATTAAAAAAAAATAGGCTGAATAAATCCCTGAATGTTATAATATACATTATTATCATTTCTTTTTAAGCCTGGAGAGGACCTCTTTCCTGTGGATGAAAAAGGCTGCAGTATATATCACAACACAGATATTCGAGATACCTGGGAGGTACGGAGTGTACACACAGGAGCCAGTAACACGGACAATGTGTCTGTTGGATCAGTGGTTCCAGTTCATAGACACAAACAGTAGCACCAATCTCATATCTTTATTTCCCCCCCATGCTCACCCCTGGCCTCAAATGACACGCGGGGTCATGTGATCCCGGGGCACCATTTGATGCCGGGTTACCAGGACGATGTGTCGCAGGAAGGGAAGATAAGTGTATTTTAGAGGCCTCCCGCGGTCCCCGACATTTAATTTAAATGCCTGGGGGAGAGCACTGGACATCTATATCTTCCACGTGCCCCCCCAGAACCCCCCCCCCCTCCCAGGGCACCGCTAATATAGAGTATACTTACCCTTGTATGGAATAAGGTTAGAAATCATTAGTAGAATGTGGGAGTTCTTAATTAAATTGTCGTATCGCATGAAAATGTCCATTTGAAGTCCATATGAGTTTCTGTGCAATAGTGCCCCGATCGGCACTATTGCAGTTTATTGCCCTGTATAATGAATTTCAATTTAGCCCAGTGTCTGAAAAGGAGATTGTTTAGCTTTAGGAGCTCCTGTACAATCAATGAGGGCCTGACCAATTGCAATATAAGTTCCTACGTCTTGGTGCCCCCGTCATTGCTAAACCAATTGCCTCCATAATCAACTCACTTTTGTTTTCTGGCCAAATCCCTAAGGCCTGGAAAACCACCAGAGTTATCCCTGTCTTCAAAAGTGGGGACAAATATATTGTCTCAAACTACAGACTTATCTCTATTCTAACCTCTGGCATCCAAAGTCATGGAAAAAAAATGTTCATTCCAAACTAAACAACTTTTATAAGAATTCGAATTCTTCTTAGTCAATGCTAAACTGACTTCCAACCAAATCACTTCACAGTAACGCCCCTTAAAGCTGCAGTTCAGGCAATATCCTGCATGTGTGTTTTTTTAAATAAATCAGTTCTGTAGTAAGAAAAAATACTTTTAGCATTTTCTGTTTTAAAAAAAGAACAACTTTGAAAGACCAATTTTCTTGTATTTATATTTTAACAAGCATGCCTGTTCCTATAGCAACCATTTACATTCCCCATATTTAAAGATGTCGCCAAACTTTGCCGATCAATAGACTGAGAACGAATTGACCTGCAGCTATGCAGTTCTTTAGGTAAGTAGAGATTGCTTACATGAAACTATTGAAGTTAAAAAAAAACTAAAAAAAATAAATAAAAAACGGGAGCTTGAACTGCAGCTTTAAACATTTGCACTGAGATCCAGTGTGGATGGAACATGGACAGTTGACTGGTGCAATATCCTAGATTTTGCAAAGACTTGTGATACTGTTGACCACGCTGTTATGATAAACAAGCTCCAGTGCTCTGGTATTGGACCACATACTGTAAACTGTTTTAACTCTTATTTATCAGGAAGATCCCAGCAGACATCAATCTCAGGCTCCAACTCTAACCGCTGGGAAATTACCTGTGCGGTTCCCCAAGGCTCTGTTCTGGTGACCCTTACAGGAAGTCCTCGTTTTACATAGAATGGCTTATCCAACGCTATGCAATGCATACCTATGTTCATTTTTACAACGCCAAAACGGTTTATCCAACGCTCTTACGATTCTTTGCAAAGTTGTTTATGTGTATATAATATATATATTATATAATATTATATTCTGCTATATAATATATATTATTATATTATACATTGTGATATTATATATGTAAAATAGAGTATGTACACTATATAATTTGTGTGTGCTGCATATCTTATTGCCTGCTTAAATTATTTGGTGTATTTTAGTGTTTAAAAATGCCTTCAGGAACGGAACCTTCCATTTAAACAGTGTTTCTATGGGAAAACGTGTTTAGCTTTAAGACGTTTCGCTATCCAACGCTATTTTGAGTAACGCATTGTGTCGGATAACCGAAGACTGCCTGTACTTTTGTCTGTCTTAATAAATGACCTACCCACAGTTTGTAAAACAACTTCTCTGCACATATGTGCTGATGATACTATCCTACTGTATATGGATGCTGAGGTAACATTTGATGCATTATTTTCTGGTAAAATATTTTATAAATAATAAATAACCCCCTGTGACTCTAAACGAACTAGTGCTTTTCCAGGCTCTGGAGGCGTGTAAAGACGCAGGACTGGTGAAGTCCATTGGAGTCTCCAACTTTAACCGCAGACAGCTGGAACTGATCCTCAACAAACCGGGACTGAAGCACAAGCCCGTATGTAACCAGGTAACTACTTCTACATCCTTCATAATCTCCAGTAGCAGGTATATGTATACATACAGTACACGGGGCTGCAGTATTCTGCCACATTTTCTTACAATTAAACAAAGAAACTCCATATAGTGATTATCAGAAACGTTGCAGGTTTCTGACAGGGAGGGAGTTCTGTGATTATTATTTTTTTCAGCACATTTTCTTGTTTAAAAATATATTTATTGTAGTTTTTATATCAATTAATCTTCTCCTGTGAAATGTTCCAATAAGAACCGAAACATCGGAGAAATAAACACAATGTATATCTATAGGAGTGCTTACATCACCTTATTATTAATATAAGTGCCCCGACACTGCCTGTGAACCCTATGAAAACTCTGTGATATTCTGGGTTATAACGGCATACTGTATGTACCCAGGGGAACAATGTCACGTGTGTATATGTGTAAGTCAGACCAATGGGCGCACTGCGGTGTTCAGGGATTTGCACAAGAGCTGGCACTTCAGAGGCTTTTATGCCATTCAGTGAAATTATTTATTATCTGTGAGAGACCCTGGAGTCGGATGTTGATCTGTGGAAGTTCTTCCACCATCAGTAGGGCATCTCCAAAACAAACCAAGAACTAAACATACCTTATATCTGCACATGTCCCTGGACACACAAGTAGCAACCACTCTTATTACTTTCAGGTTAGATGATTGTACTATTTATGGGAATATTGAAAATATATAGTTGGATTCTTTCTTTTTCAGGTAGAATTCATTAACCCCGTTTACTGAGAAGAAATCAAGAGAATGACAGAATATGTGTTGGGTGTTATAGTGCAGGGCCACAGGCAGCTTTCCCTGGACTAGAGTTTCTACTGCCCCCTCCCACCCCCAGTATCAGCGGCCTTGTGAGACCCCAATCTCTCACATCCTCCATTTCTCTCTCCCACCTCTCTCTCTCCTCCACCTCTCCCCCTCTCACCCCCCCCCAATCCAACAAAACAACCAACATAATAAATCCCCTATTACACAGCCTCCACCAAAACACAGACACATACAGTACACCACCCCTTCTCTTGGGGCGGAGAGGCCTCCTGTGCTGCACGATCTGTAGATTGGACCCAACTTCTCGTGCGCTGGGGCGGGTCTTACACCGGAGGCTGGGTCCACTGCAGGGGAGGAGAGAGAGATGCCAGTTACAGGGGAGGAGAGAGAGGCCCGTTGCAGGGGAGGAGAGAGAGGCCCGCTGCAGGGGAGGAGAGAGCTGGGGCCTGGCAGCTGGATGCTGATGTTAGGTCAGACTTTTAGCTGGGCTCAACTGCCAGCGCCAGCCTGCTTGGCCTCCTGCAGCCACCAGGCCCGGGACAGTTGTCCTGGCTCTCCCCCCTGTCAGCGGTCCTGTTATAATGTAAGATGAGGTTCCCTATAAACTGTGTATTAATTGAATATATTAATGACATTGCAGGCTTTTCTGGTAGTGTTAGAAGCTGTACCTTGTATCTTCCTCATGACCGGCGCAATGTGTTCCTAATACCTCCTGACAGCAGAGGGTTTAATAAATAGCCGGACAATGAGAAAAAATGACTTACTGTATTCATAAGTGGGACAATAATAATAATAATAATAATAGCATGTTCTTGTATAGCGCTGCTAATTGTACGCAGCGCTTTACAGAGACATTTTGCAGGCACAGGTCCCTGCCCCGTAGAGCTTACAATCTATGTTTTTGGTGCCTGAGGCACAAGGAGATAAAGTGACTTGCCCAAGGTCACAAGGAGCCGACACCGGGAATTGAACCAGGCTCCCCTGCAGCAATCTCAGTGTCAGTCAGTCTCATTACTCACTGAACCACTCCTTCAATCCTACAATGAATAAAACAAATCTAATCACACAGGTGTGTAAAGAATCTGGCGTTAAACATGATTTAAAAAGAATTAAAATATATACATATTTTTTCTTCCCTTGAGGCTGAATGTTGATGTGATTGATTTGCGGTATTTATGACAGTGGAGGTGTTGGTGAGGCTGCAGTGCATTGAGATTCATTACTAATCTATCTATAACTTTGTCAGGAGCCAGGTGCCACGCACCTTTACCCGCAGGCGCACAGCCCTCCAACCTGCTCTGAAGGCCGCTGATGGGGCTCAGGACTCGCGCTTCCTCCGTGCATGCACGCGGCTTATCCTCGCGCTGGATGGTGTTTCCACGCGGGCGCACGTGGGCTGTGGTCACAGCGGGAGTTCCCGCCTCCGGATTGTGGCGCACACTCCCTGTGCGCGGCGCGCGCCACACACCCCCGCTCCGTGGCAACAGGCACTGATTGCCCTCAGCACCCTCACCTGGCTTCCTTAGCTTAGCCTATCACTGGCTCCGCACTGACACTCCCCCGGTTCCGCCTCCGGTTCGGATTGGACCGTCTCACCTATTTAGGCTCAGCAGTGCAACTGGCACATCGGCTGAGCATACACTGGCGACACACTTTATTCGAGCTCGGCTAGTCCCACGAATTCGGGTATACCCGGGTGTATTGAGGTTTGTGACTGTTTTCTGCCCGAGTGCATTGGGTTATTTTCCAGGCAGGGATTGAAGCATTTTATTCCCGCTGGCTGCAATACTGCACAGTATATATATATAAACTGCATTACAATTCATGAATTTATGCCATCTGGTAGACACGCGAAGCATTGCAGCCTATTAAATCCTAATCATTATCATTTAACAGATCAGCCGCCCGTCAGCCAGGCATGAACCCAGGCTGGGAAGGCAAACGCAACGGGGCTTGTCAGAGGTGAGGAGCGGCGCATTCCAGGTATCTGCCAGGTACATACTGAGTATTTGCTCGAATAAAGTGTGTCGGTGCAGTAAGCTTCCTGTTCCTGTGCTTACCTCTCTTGTCTCGTAGATATCCTGCCTTGTCTTGTTTGATCTCCCGTTTACCGACCTTGACTTGCCTTTGGACCACCGCTTCTCTGGAACCCCGACCTTGGCTATCCTCGACCCTCCGCAACTCTCCTAACCTGAACTCGGCCCTCGACCATTCTACCTTCTCCTGCACCGACCCCAGCGACTAGTACCTCCAATGTTCCGGACTTCTCCTACCCTCACCTCGGCAAGTATTACGACTATTCTACTCTCCCTGCTCCTGGCCCGCGAGATCAACTACACACACTCCAGACCGGATCCCCGTGCCTGTCGGTGGTGTTTTCTCTATTCCCACCTCAGTACCGAGGGTCTCGTCTAGTTTGTGGTGGGCATAGCGTGACAGTATGCTCAGCCCCACAGAAATAGACCCCTCTGAGGTGGGAAACATCTTGGCGTCACATGCCACCATGTTTTCCAAATTGGAGACATTTTTGGACCAGTCCAGCCGCCGCATGGATTCACTGCAGCAGGATGTTAGATCCCTTACGGTCCAGGTGCAGAACATTTCCGCTCCCACTCCCTTTATTCCTCCCACTTCGTCTTCCGAACCCCAACTCCCGTCACCCAACCAATTTTCTGGAGACCACTTGGAATGTCGCGGGTTCTTAAACCAATGTTTCATCCGATTCGAGATGACACCCGCTCGCTTCTCCTCTGCAAGATCCAAAATAGCCTACATTGTTTCTCTTCTCACAGGTGATGCCTTGGCTTGGGTCTCCCCCATCTGGGAGCAGAGGACGGATCTCACACAAGATACCGGGCTATTCGCCAAGGAATTTCGTCGTGTCTTCGACACCCCTGGGCGTAGAATGACGGCTGCCTCTTCCCTCTTCCACATCACCCAAGGGACCCGCCCAGTGGCCAGGTATGCCCTGGAATTTCACACCATTGCTTCTGAGATGGGCTGGAATAACGAGGCCCTGTCCTCCGTCTTTTGGCAAGGTCTCTCGGAGTCGCTCAAGGACGAACTTGCTGCTCAAGAACGACCATCCGATTTGGAGGAACTCATTGCGCTCTGCAAGGAACAACATTCCACTCATCAAGAGGAAGGACCCCGTGGGGTTAGAGGCCATCGATGGAAGGCCACTCCAACCGGCCTTCATTGTCCTTCGGACCATTGAACTGTCTCTCTCTATTGACGGGACCCATGTGGAGAGGATTTCACTCGACGTCATCCACTCGCCTTCTGTAGAGGTTATCCTAGGTCTTCCGTGGTTTCAACGCCACAATCCTCTCATCAACTGGACCAACAAGCGGCCCATCACTTGGAACACCCAGTGTGCCACGTCCTGTGCTCCCTCGAAGCAACAGATTTACAGTCTGACAACACCCGTGGTGGAGCAAGCCTCCTTACCTAAGGTCTACCTGAATTTCTGTGATGTCTTTGACAAGACCAAATCCGAGGTATTACCTCCACACAGATCCTTTGATTGTCCTATCGACCTTCTACCCGGTTCCACTCTTCCCAGAGGGAGATCCTACCCACTTTCTCTCCCTGAAACCAGAGCCATGTCTGATTACATGCAGGAGAATCTAAAAAAGGGGTTCATACGCAAGTCTTCTTCCCCTGCCGGGGATTCTTTTTTGTAAAAAAGAAAGATGGCACCTTCCGCCCTTGCATCGGCTATAGAGGCTTGAACAAGATTACCCTCAAGAATCGATACCCCCTACCATTAATCTCAGAATTTTTTGACCGTTTACAGGGAGCAACAATTTTCACCAAGCTAGATCTTCGGGGCGCCTAAAACTTGGTGAGGATTCGGCAGGGCGACGAGTGGAAAACGGCATTCAACACGCGAGACGGCCACTATGAGTACTTGGTCCTGCCGTTTGGCCTTTGCAATGCTCCAGCGGTTTTTCAAGATTTTGTTAACGAGATTTTCAGAGACATTCTCAAACACTTCATGATCGTATATCTCGACGATATTCTAATCTTTTCCAAATCACTCCCAGGGCATATTACCCATGTCAAGCAGGTACTAGTCCGCCTCCGGGAGAACCACTTGTATGCCAAATTGGAGAAATGCCAATTTCACAGAAGTTCTACTTCATTTCTCGGTTACATTGTCTCGGACGTTGGGTTCTCCATGGACCCCGCCAAACTCAAAACGGTCTTGGATTGGCCTATTCCTACGTCTCTCAAGGCCATTCAAAGATTCCTGGGCTTTGCCAACTATTATAGGAGATTTATCAGGAACTTCTCGTTCATTGTCGCTCCCATTGTTGCCCTTACTAAGAAGGGGGCAGATACTACCTCTTGGCCTTCTACAGCCATTCAATCCTTCAAACACCTTAAAAAGGCCTTTGTCTCGGCACCCATCTTGACTCATCTAGACACCAGCCCCCCATTTGCCCTCGAGGTGGATGCCTCGGACATTGGAGCAGGAGCCATCTTATCCCAGAGGAAGTCTCCCCAGGCCAGGCTTCACCCCTGCGCATTTTTTTCTAAAAAAAATTCCACAGCCCAATAGAACTATGATGTCGGCAACCGTGAGTTATTAGCCATCAAGCTCACTCTGGAGGAGTGGAGACACTTGCTTGAGGGTACGGAGACCCCATCACCATCCTTACAGATCATAAAAACCTTCTCTATATTGAGACTGCCCAGCGTCTAGGAGCTCGTCAAGCTAGATGGTCACTTTTTTTCCCCGCTTTAATTATATAATTTAGTTTATACCAGGATCAAAAAATGTGAAGGCCGGCGCACTTTCCCGCCAATTCATTGTCGAGGATAAGCCGGAGGTTAAAATGGAGACCATCCTTCCAGCGAAATACATTCTTGCTGCTAATACCTTTGACGTGCTAGACAAAATTCTCGCAGAGCAGGCCAACATTCCGGAGGGTCTAGAGGTTCCTGACGGTCGTCTTTTCGCTGCACCTCGCTTTCGCAAGAGGATTCTGGAATGGGGTCACTCTGCTAGATCCGCAGGACCCACAGGGGCCAAGAGAATATCCGACCTTATCACTCGAACCTTCTGGTGGCCAAGGATTCAGACGTAAAGGAATTCGTCAAAGCATGCCTTACTTGCTCCCACAACAAGACGCCCCATAACAAACCGCAAGGACTTCTACACCCCCTTCCTGTTCCCGATCGCCCTTGGAACCACTTGGGCATGGACTTTATTGTGGAGTTACCCGTCTCCAAGGGTATGAATACCATTCTGGTGATTATCGACCGTTTTTCCAAGCAAACTCATTTCGTTCCTCTCAAAGGTTTACTTAACTCTTCTTCCCTTGCTGATATTTTTGTCCAAGAGGTCTTTCGCCTTCATGGAGTTCCATTAACCATCGTGTCCGATCGGCGTCCCCAATTTATTTCTAAATTCTGGCGTGCTTTTTCCCAAAGACTAGGCATCTCCTTTCATTTCTCCTCCGGGTATCACCCACAAACTAATGGGCAGACAGAGAGAACCAACCAGACGCAGGAGCAGTACTTACACTGTTTTATCTTGGCTACACAAGATGGTTGGGTAGACCTCCTCCCCTGGGCTGAATTCGCCCACAATTCCCTACGGAATGAATCCACTCAAAATTCTCTGTTTTTCATCAACTTTGGGTTTCATCTATCCCGACTCCCCATCGACACCTCACCCTCCGATGTTCCAGCTGCAGATGAATGGATCTTGTCTTTACAAAGATCTTGGACAGGAATCCAGGAGAACCTCCAGACAGCCATCTCTAGACAGAAACACCAAGCCGATCGCCACCGCCGTGGGACTCCTGAATTTAAACCTGGGGACAAGGTATGGCTTTCATCGAAGAATATTCGACTCAAAGTGACTCTCAAGCTGGCACCCAGACAGATACCTGGGGCCCTACCCCATTCTGGAGAAGATCAACCCGGTAGCCTTCCGCCTACTGTACAACTCCCACCCACTATGAAGATTCCTTCCGTCTTCCACGTATCTCTCCTTAAACCTGCATTCCATAGTACTCGCTTCCCAGATCCGTCTTCTCGGCTCCAACCCCGCGACTCATACACGGTCAACAAGAATACGAGATTCAGTCCATTCTTGATTCAAGAATTTCTAGAAAATCTCTTCCATACCTGGTGCACTGGAAGGGATACGAACCTGAGGAACGATCTTGGATCCCTCACCATCACATCCATGCTCCTGTTCTTCTCAAGAGGTTCCACCAGAATTTTCCCCTCAAGCCTTACCGGAGTCGCCCGGAGGTCGCCCCTGAAGGGGGAATACTGTCAGGAGCCAGGTGCCACGCACCTTTACCCGCAGGCGCACAGCCCTCCTACCAGCTCTGACGGCCGCTGATGGGGCTCAGGACTCGCGCACTCCCACTTCCTCCACGCATGTGCGCAGCTCATCCTCGTGCCGGCCAGCGTTTCCACGCGGGCGCACGCGGGCTGAGTTCACAGCGGGAGTTCCCGCCTCCGGATCGCGGTGCACACTCCCTGTGCGCGGCGTGCGCCACGCACCCCAGCTCCATGGCAACAGGCACTGATTGCCCTCAGCACCCTCACCTGGCTTCCTTACCTTAGCCTATCACTGGCTCCGCACTGACACTCCCCCGGTTCCGCCTCCGGTTCGGATTGGACCGTCTCACCTACTGTATTTAGGCTCAGCAGTGCCACTGGCACATCTCTCCTAACCTGAACTCGGCTCTCGGACCTCGACAATTCTAACTTCTCCTGCACCGACCCCAGCGACTAGTACCTCCAACGTTCCGGACTTCTCCTACCTTCACCTCGGCAAGTATTATGACTATTCTACTCTCCCTGCTCCTGTCTCGGTGAGATAAACTATGCACACTCCAGACCGGATCCCTGTGCCTGTCGGTGGTGTTTTCTGTATTCCCACCTCAGTACCGAGGGTCTCGTCTAGTTTGTGGTGGGCACAGCGTGACAAACTTCCGCTGAGAACTTCCCCTCCCGACCTTTTAAAATTTTTTTTAATCTTATACAATATTGTACAGACATAATACAGCATGTTGCTTATTTAAATAATTCCACTTTGTTTCTGTATATTACACCTTTTGTACATTCCCATTTTGTTAAGTAATACAATAACAACAATTTAAACTGTATAACGATGTGACTGTATATTGTCAACCGGTTTATATCACATCTTTAAATTCTCTGCTCCTGGTCAGTCACCCTGGTTTATACTACGTCAACTCTTGAACATCTGTCAGTTTAACTCTAACATGCAACATGAGAGACCCTTTAATATTCATAAAGTGTTCAGTCTTTTCCACCATTTGTTCATTTTCATTTACAACCGTCTGATAATTTAAACGTTATCTATTTACAATACGTTATAGTACCTGTCGATAGTCCTATTCGGGTTACAATACTCCTAACTGTATCTATAACTAGTTGCACACTTAATATTACTTAATGTTACCCCCTTAATCTATTCTTACCTATCTACCTAACAATTATCTTAACCTATACTGAACCTATTTAACATATGTACAATTGAGTCCTCTCCTCAGCTCCTCCTCTGAGAAAACTGTCACTTTTCTCTCCTCAACATTCCACAGAAAAAGGGGCGTCTACTGTTCCTCACACCGATTGGCCCTTCCCCTTTATCCTACTCGGCCGAGTAACTCCCAAATGCAAGAGGGGGGGGGGGGTTAAACTAAGGCCATTTTTGTAAGGGCCGATAGGAAAAAAGCCGATAGGATGATTTGTCAGTGTCAAAGCACTTATATTAATACAGGTGATGTAGGCACTCCTATAGATACACATTGTGTTTATTTCTCCAATGTTTCAGTTCCTATTGGAACATTTCTCAGGAGAAGATTAATTGATATAAAAACTACAATAAATATATTTTTAAACAAGAAAATGTGCTGAAAAAAATCACAGAACTCCCTTCATGTCAGTAACTTGCAACGTTTCTGATAATTACTATACAGGCATACCCTGCATTAACGTATGCAATGGGACCGGAGCATGTATGTAAAGTTATAATGTACTTAAAGTGAAGCACTACCTTTTTTCCACTTATCGATGCATGTACTGTACTGCAATTGTCATATACGTGCAGAACTGATGTAAATAACGCATTTGTAACAAGTTATATAGTCTCCCCGCTTGCGCACAGCTTCGGTACAGGTAGGGAGCCGGTATTGCTGTTCAGGACGTGATGACAGGCGCATACATGAGCTGCCGTTTGCCTATTGGGCGACATGTCCTTACTCGCGAGTGTACTTAAAGTGAGTGTCCTTAAACCGGGGTATGCCTGTATGGAGTTTCTTGTTGAATTGTAAGAAAATGTGGCAGAATTATCTCCCGACCAGATTTTTTTTTAGTGCTAACGTGAGCCTAGCAAGCGGCAACTGATAGAAACAATTGCAGCCTTGAAGAGCTGCATGGAGATGCTGGTAATAGTGTGTGGGAGCAGGGGGTCTCCTGAGCTAAACTGCATTGATTTCAGCCTCGGGAACCCCCTACTTCCCGACATACAGGCCTCTTTATGGGGTGCCGGTATCCCCTATGCTTTTAAATCTCCCGCGTCACGTAACCATGGGATTTAAATCCTGCACTGGGATACCGGCACCCCATAACGGGGCCTGTATCTCGGGAAGTAGGGGGTCCCGAGGCTGAGATCAACTTGGTTCACCTCAGAAGACCCCCTGCTCCCGCACATTAGTATTAAAACACAAATAACGTTAAAAAGAAAATCGTTACGAGAGCAGATGCAGGGGAAGACCGGATATCGGCGGGGAAGAGCAGCGGCACCTCTCCCTCTATTTCTGAGGTACAGAGGCGACCAGATTTATTTGAGTGCGGCTAGCTCCGCAAGCCTGGGGATGCCCCGGCATGCTAGCCGCACTCCCTCGGCGGCGATGACGCGCGGTCACGCGTCATCGGGTGCCTGCGCCCCCTGCACGCGCGTCCAGGGCTCCCCGAGGGAGCCCTGGTGTCCCGCGATGTGGGGGACGGCGGCAGGGGGTTCCTGGGGACCCGGCGGACCCGGCAGCGGGAGGGAGAAAGCCCTGATCGGAGGGCGCTCCTGAGCGGCTTCGGCGCGCGCCAGGCACATCCCGGCGCGCGCCTGGTTACTGCTGCGGCCGAGACCGGGCAAATGCTCGAATAAACTCGGCCGCAGCAGTAAGAGGATGAAGAAAACCGGCAGATAACGGCTGTGTTGGAGGCCGTGCCACCAGGAGTGAAAGAGCAAAGGCCATTTTGAAATTGCAGCGGAGTCCTCCTGGAGCACCGGGGCCTGGACCCTCCTTCTCCTCTGAGGCTGTAGAGCAGGTACTCTGCTGAGTGCTGGGGCAGAGCGAGCCCTACTCCGGCCGGAGGCGCTGTCGGAGGATCGTGGAGTGAGGTCTCACAGGCTGGCTGGTCCGTGCTGATCAACCCCAGTCCCAGGATCCAAGATGCTTTTGCCTTTTTTTTGGGCCTACCGGGCAACTTTTTTGCCTCTGGCTGTTAATGGGCGTTAAAATGTGGACCTGACTTTGCTACAATCTAAGTTGTATTGTACTGTATGTCTTTATTTATATAGCGCCATAAATGTACATAGCGCTTCACAGTAGTAATACATGTCATATAAATAACAAATAATATAAATAACAGGTCATGGGAATAAGTGCTTCAGACATATTGTAAAAGTAACATTAAGGAAGGAGTCCCTGCTCCGAGGAGCTTACAATCTAATTGGTAGGTAGGGAGAACGAAGTTCCTAAGACTTGGTGCCCTAGCCATTGCCAAACCAATTACTTCCATAGTCAACTCTATTCTGTCTGCAGGCCATATCTCTAAAACCTGAAAAATTGCCAGAGTTGTCCCAATCTTCAAAAGTGGGGACAAAAACACTGTCTCAAACTACAGGCCAATCTCCCTTTTCCCAATACTATTCAAAGTCACGGAAAAAAATGTGTTCACTCCAAATTAAAGTAGAAAGATCCAGGGCAACTTTGGATTTCTTTAGAAAAATTTATTTCAGCACAAAAACACAACGTTTCATCCCTCCTAGGGAACTTTATCAAGTGACTGATAAAGTCCCCTAGGAGGGAGGAAATGTTGTGTTTTTGTGCTGAAATAAATTTTACTAAAGAAATCCGAAGTTGCCCTGGATCTTTCTACTTTCTCTAATGTTGGATGTTCCAGGCAGATATCCCTGAACCAGGAGCACCGGTATCAGCAAGTATTTTGATTGTTTTTCATGGTGTGCAGCTTCTCTTGTGATATTTCACTCCCAATTAAGCAATTACTATACCAAGACAAATGTACCTAGCCAATTCCAATCTGGCTTTCTCCCCAAACACTCCACTGTAACTACTCTGCTAAAAGTTTGCCATTTCTTGTATATAATGTATACTCTGCTCATTTATGTAACTGCATTTGCAACCATGTATCACCCGTCATTTAACTCTATGCCCAGGACGCACCCAAAAACGAGAGGCGACTCCCAATGCAGCACTTCCTGGCAAAACATTCTGCAAATAAATAAATTAGCAACTAGGATGTTGGTTGCTTGATCTGCAGCAGAATTAGAATGATATATATTACACATCGATTTTGACACTAACTACTGCTTATAGTAAAATGCGACACCTTTGGAAAGAAAATGGTTAAAAGTTATAAAATATATGTAACGGGTTTCCCCCCCCCCAATCGCAGATACAGTGTGGGGGTGCAGGAAACATATAGTGTTACTCGGTGTTGTGCATTACCTGTTGGCTCACAGGAGGGCTGAGCTTCCGCCACGGGGAACCTGGGGCAATTATACTAGGGGTATTCACTTACGATGCAGCGCCTCCACCTGCGATGGCTCCCACCAGAGGGGGAGTGGTTCCTCGCAGGACAATACACAATAACCACGTAGACAGCATGTATATTAACTAATGACTTTATTAACATGCATAACAACTCATCACATTCATAATGACCTGTGTCCCTCTCACGAGGAGACACTAACCGCGACGTCTCGCCGGACGCTTCCCCAACACCAGGTGATCCCACCCAGTGTCCAAAGAACCCCACCCAATGTCCCGCACTCTTGCAGAGAGAGTCAATGGGTGACTGCGCAGTCACTATTAAACTAAGCGCCCGGTGGTGCACTTATGACTGTAGGTACCTGCCGAGCACTCCGGTGCTCGGGTCAGCAACACTTCACAAAGGATCAGTCGTAGGGTGACGTCATCTGATCCCCAACCGGACTCTTTGCACACGTGGACCGCCGAGGGCGATCCCACTCTGGAATAGTCTCTGTGGACCCCAACGTGGGTCCGAACCGCTTCACAGGAACAGCAGCAGCCGCTGTGTCCCTATCTATCTAAGTGGCACGCACTATACTATAGGCCGTCCCTATAGCACAGCAACCTGCAGTGGCTTTGGGAAACTCCTAGGGGCCTACAGGGGGTTAATGACCTGTCCCACTCCCCTAACTCTTCCCAGCCCTGACTGTTTCTACACTAATCCCTAACGAGTCCCAGCGCCTACAGCAGCAAGCTGTAGCTCACTGGGTGCTGGCAGCCAACGTGCTGCGCAACAAGGTGCCTGCCTGTCAGACCTCACAGCACTGACAGCCGTGACTCTGACAAGGCAGCACTCTAACAACACTAAGGGCAGCGTCCCTATCTTGGGCCTCCCTCAGCAATTACCCACTACCCTAGTGGGGGGTTGGGGCCTACCTGGGGTGTGGGTACCTATAGGGCCGCAGGAGCTGCACTCGCTCCCCGCACCCTTCCTTCCCTCACAGCTCCCCTGCTCCAACTTACTATCCTGAGTGACAGGGTCCCTCTCTCTAGAGCAGTCCCTAGCAACACTCTCTCTAAGAGGGTACTTAGCTACGTCAGACCCTGGGGGTGCTGGCCTAGTACAGGGAGTCCGTGACTCCTGTACCCTACCTCCTTCCCTGGGCTGCTCCGGTCTCGGACTCACTAACGTGGCCTCAGCGCGCAAAATGTATCCACTTGCCTGCTGAGACTTCCTAAGCCCTATTGGCTCCCTGGTGTCACATGGGGCATACAGAGGCTCATGGGATCTGTAGTCCCTGCTCAGAGCCTCTCCTAATAGGCTACAGCTTCCCCACTACCCTACCACTATTGTTGAGTAGGAGTATCTATGTATGTGAGGTGATTTTTTTGGTGCATTTGTCATTTGATTTAATTTCATTTTAATACAGTTACACACACATCTGGTAATATATTTTTTGAGTAATAATTAAATAAAAGCTATATCTTAATTAGTGGTGTGCATTTGAGTGAATTTCCTTGGGGTACAATCACTTTGTATTCCCTTCTTTCACTGTTCCAAACAATATACACAGTCTCTACTTGCATCTCAATTTCTGCATATAAACCTTTCATACCTCAATACCTACTTCTTCAATACCTTCATATGCCTTGATTATTTACCATAATCTGTCGCCAAATTCACTTGCTATTTCTTTCCTATTCACTTTCTATTTCACTTGTTATTATATTAACTTTTGTCCATTCAATAGTTAAAATAAATGCAGCCATTTTGGAAGTCCTTCTTATCGGGACCCTCCTGTGTCTCAACAGAATTATTTTGGCCCATATTAACATAAGGTTTCCCTATGGGATTCAAAAATACATGAGGCGGTGCTCCCTGAGTTTCTCAATCCCACAGAAAAAGACCCCTCTTTCATTTTAAAAATTTGCGCAAATATTTGATAATTGTACAAACAGTGCCATTCACTGGCCAACAAAATATATTTACATTTGTCTCTTATGTTCTCTGTATTCATTCTTTATTATTTTTGTCTGCAGACACATCATTTCTAACGGCAAAATGTACAATAACCAGTGCAAGCTGATTACGTACAACTCCTGTTACAATAACCACAAGCTGATTATGCACAACTTTACGTTACAAGAATCAAAATAACTTGATTACGTACCATTCTTTTGGCATGTTATTGATCTGAATAGAGTAAATACACAATTAAGGACCTGTCGTGCGACTGTTCCCTAATCATATTTTCTCATCATAACTATACCAAAGAAAAAAAAACTTGAATTACTTCAGCAGGTCCAACCCAGCCCTGATAAACCTTATACTTTTATCAAATGGATACAGAGGGATACAGATAACCCCTTTTAAACAGATATCCATGATTAAACTCACTTGGTATGTTATTGACAAGACAGAGCAAATATACAGTCAGGGACCTGTCCTGCTTAGATAACAAATGATGTACCACAACCCAGGTACGGTCTGAAGAAAATCCCTTAAGCATACAAACACTCCCTCTCATCACCAAATCTTTTAGCGGGACTCTCAACTTAGTCCCAATAAAACCTTACAACTCTAATACTTTAAAAATGGATACAGGAACAGAGATTAAAAAATTAACTTGAAACTGCTACGGTTTTTTACCCGTCACCCAGATGAGAAACCGTTTCCAGACCGAGCTCTCTACACATCACTCAAACAATTTGGATTTTAGTGGGTTTTTTTTCAAAATGTGCCCTTACCTTGATTCTTATGGCTGCTCAGGTTTGAGTGATCGAGGAGTGGTTCTTCCAGGTGCTCAGCTTCCGTGATGTTGGGTCCCTATTCGATCGGGCGCCATCTATGAAAAGCGTGATTAAATAATACAAGTTGAGGGTTAATTTCACAGAATAATAAGCACGTTTATTTGAGTACCAGGTGCACACAGGAGACAGCTTATAACCAAAGTTCTCTGACAGGTAATACGGAATGAGATACATTTATACCCTAAAAACTAAAGCGCACGCCCCTTTATGGGATAGCTTGTATGTCACAAGAAATAACATCAATGTACTGTATAATACAAAACAAAATGAATATGTGTATGGCAGCTAAAAATCATATTACCCGATCAGTAACCTTATCTGGGGTTCAATGTTTATACATTCTTTCAGGGGGTGAACATGAGAATTGATGTATATCTGTCCTCTCACCTGACACTGAAAATGTGTGAGAAGCTGTTCTTAACTTTGATTCCAGCTAAACATGGCCTCATTATTTTTGGCCTGCTTATAATTTGCAACTGGGTAGACTTTAAGGATCAGCAAAATTCGCTGGGAGTGTAAACATCCCAATCTCCGCTTGTATTCCACACTTTAAAGCATACAGACACAGCATATAACAAAATGAATGACTATTCTTGTCAGCCATTTTTTCTTGTTTGCTCTAGCCCTTGTTGGTCATTCATTTTGTTATATGCTGTATCTGTCATCCATTTTGTAATTTGTTGTTACAAGCGGAGATTGGGATGTTTACACTCCCAGCGAATTTTGCTGATCCTTAAAGTCTAGCCAGCTGCAAATTATAAGCAGGCCAAAAATAATGAGGCCATGTTTAGCTGGAATCAAAGATAAGAACAGCTTCTCATATTTTAACGGTTTCTCACACATTTTCACTGCTTCTCACACATTTTATGTGTGTGTGTGTGTGTATTTTCATCCTCCCTCCCTGTCATTCTCACCCCCACAGGACAGCCAGAGAAAACACAAACAACAGTACAAATAAACACACGGACAGAACAAATACACACAGGAGAGAGGACACCGGGCACAGCCTCACTTCTCTCTGATCCATGCTTTTCGTGTGCTCTTTGGCCCCACCCCAGGCTCCTGCTACCTCCTCCTGATTGGCTGCTGCTGTGTAATGCAGCCAATCTGGATGGAAGAAGCTCCCCAGCTCCCTAGCAGCAGCAGCCCTGCTCCCTCCCTTCTCTGGATCGCAGAGGAGAGCGAGAGTCTGAGGTCTGTGCAGAAAACGTGTGCCACCTACTGCTGCCCCAGTCTGCACATGTGCTGTATGCTACTTCCCTTTCCTAGAAAGTCACAACTCAACCCATTTTACCCAATAAGATTTTCCAATGAGCCACCGCCAGCTAAGAAGTTTCACTTCACAAATCGCATATTCAGGGTCTATGTGAATTGTTATATCGACAGACTTTTTTGCAGTAGTTCCCTAATCGTGACCAGAAATGTTAGACCACTGGGCAGTTCCATAGGCCGTGTAAAAGATCCGCCCGAAGCTGCGCACTTTGTACACATATTGTCTAGAGATAGTTTTGCTTTGAGACTAAATTTGGATGTAGTGTATGTCCTACGCAGCATACTCTAGTGCTTTTCCTGGTATACTGTGGATGGGATGAATTGTAATGATTTACCAAACTATCTCACAATAGTCTCCATACTTGGATTCAGGCAGTCTGCTAGCAAGCTCCTATTACCGGTGTATTATCATCAAAATTCCTTGTTTTCCTCAGACACTGGTATATATTTGATATTGTAGTTTTCCCATATCTCACCATGTGGAAAAGAGCATCAAATTGATTATCTCTATCCATTGTTGGTAAATTGTTTAGTGTTGTCAATGTGTGGTGCCTAACCTGTAGATATGCAAAAAATTGTGTATTTGGTCATGCATATTTATCTTTCAGTTCCTGGAATGAGTAAACTGCATCGACCATTCGTCTTGATCTTGCACTTTACTTTCTAGGGTGTGAGAAAGAGAACAGTTAGGGCTCTTCCAGAAAGCACGATCTAGAGCAATTAGCAATGAATCTCAATGTTCTACAGCCTCTTTCATAAATGACACCCCAAACCTGAGCTAGCAGACTCCTCTTTCCACAGATGAAAATTCAGATAAGTTTAGCTTACCTATCCATAATAGATACATCTTAAAAGTGGTGTGGTCTGATTCTCATTTGTCTCTGTGTGTGCTGTGGTTGTCACAATGTTTCACGGCTGCAGTGGTAAATCATTCAATCCTAAACAGTTCCATTCCCTCCGCAGGTAGAATGTCACATCTACCTGAATCAGAGTAAACTGCTGGCTTTCTGCAAGTCCCAGGACATCGTGCTGGTGGGATACAGCGTGCTGGGGTCCAGCAGGGATGAGAAGTGGTAAGAGGCAGCTTGGAACTGGACTTTCTGTATACTCACCATGAAATCCCTTCTAGGCCAGTACAGCAATAGTTAGACTTTGTATTTACTGTAGTAGGATTTGGCACATCACCCTTAGATCTGTGTGGGTTTACACATATGAGGGAGAATCATTTTGTCTCTCGTGTCTTCTCTGCAACATTCAAAGGCTTTAGTGAGGATGGATAAACAGACCTGTCCTACCTCATTGATTTGAAGTGAGCCTCAGTCACTGGGGTACACTCTCTCTCTCATTTGTAGCGCTGGCAGCCTCATTGAGTCAGTAAAATCTTCAGCCAATTAAATCTAATTTATTTGGTCCACTCATGTTAGCCTTTTGACCATTAGAGTGGTTTATAATTATCTGTTATTACCGGGGAGTATAATATGAGGCGCAGGATGATAAATCAGTTTGCCAAAGACGCCACACTAAGCTCTGAGTAGGAGTATCAGTGTGAAATAAATGGCCGTTAAGACATTGTGATACAATATCCCAGATCTGAGTTTAGTGACTCTCACCCATATTGTCAGCAGCTAAAGTAACAGTCATTTTGTAATCTTAAACATTTAAGATCACCAGCTCTACTACTCCTTCAGGGATTCACCATTTATCTTCCCCTGGGGCCAGAAAGAAATTGCTTTGCCTTTGGGACACCCATTCTTTAAAGTTTGGTGTGTTGGCTCCAAAATTCTGGTTTAAATGGATTTTTTTAAATGTAGTTTACGGTGAATAAAAACCATAACTTACTTTACATTGCAAGGCCAGTAACCAACCTCATGCTGAGACCCAAAAAGTTTAAACAACTGTCTGTGAGGAGGTTTACTGGCTCTGCACTTCTTTAACCCGGGCTGTAGTAAAAAACGCTGTGTAATACAGCAGGCATAAGCTCATTGGAGTCCATGTTAAAATAGACATGGAGCAAAAGATGACACGTGTGATTGCTCATTTGCATGTCATTTCCCAGAATCCCTGGCTGCAGTGGAAGCATTGTATGCTAAGAGATAATGGGGAAAGGCCGGGTTGCAAACCTGTCTGAGACACGTGAATGTGCTCACAAGTAATATTTTTATTTGCTGTACATTTTTTATTTAGTGGAATCTAACAGCTGTGTTATTAATGCAGGAATCTGACATATTTGCCTGTCACTGTCTCTTTGTCCTTTTCCCTAAATCCCTCTTTGTATTTTTCTCATGGTTTTTCCATTTCTCTCTCTCCTCCCTCCTGTCACTGAGCCCCCAAACCCACCAGCTGGTGAAACACTGCACTACATCACACCTCCTCTTTTCCAGGGTAGACCAGGATAGTCCCGTCCTCCTCGAGGATCCCGTGTTGAACACGATTGCTAAAAAGCACAGCCGGACCCCCGCTCAGGTGGCAATGCGCTACCTGCTTCAGCGTGGCATTGTTGTTCTTGCAAAGAGCTACAACCCAGTCCGGATCAAACAAAACTTCCAGGTAATAAGAGGACAGAGGGGGCGATGTTTATAATTCTAGGGAAACATGCAATAGTCCTATTATGTGTTTTTAAACAGAGCAATGACAGGGCTTTTATTTAGCTATTAATGCCATTGGCATATATTGGTCTTGTTTACCTGCAAGATGATTCAACACGAAAGTAATAAAACTCTCCTATGTCAAACTGTGAAAGAAGCTCAAATGCAAAAATGCAGATGCTAAAATGATGCATATTACATTCTATTTGTATGACTTTGTATGTCGCCTAATGTATACTGTATCCCAGATAAATGACCCTATGTTGTGCGTTGACCTTACTCCCTGCTCTTTGAATCTTGCGCCTCTTCTGTCGTTTCCTGCTCAGTAATTCTTGCTGTCCCAAGACTGAACCTGTCTTTTCTTCAGGTCTTTGACTTCCAGCTAAGTGCTGAAGACTCAAAAACTCTTGATGCACTCAACAAAAACATGCGCTATGTCAAAACCAGTCAGTAAGTAATATCATTGGCTTTCCACTTTTAATAACATTATTTGTTATTATTATGAATAATATAATACAAGTAATTTGGGATCTCTGTGCTTACCAATATCCGTGTTGTTTGTATAATTAGCTATAATATTATACAACAAAAAAACCCTCTTTACTCTGTACAATGTGAAGTCATCAGTGGCCGGCAGCTATGTGCTAACTTCCATTTAGCTGTAGAACCATGTTGAATATGGGTGAATATCCTAATGCAGCTCTCCTACTGCAGGACATCTCCCTATCAATTACTTATCCTGACGTTGTCATTGTTTCCCCAGCTGGAAGGACCACCCCAAGTACCCATATAATGATGAATATTAAGAGAATGGGATGCCATGATTCGAGTACCACCCTGAAAATCCGTGCCACAATATGACAAGCGGCTCCTTCATATGGGGTTACTTCTCCCATACCTGACACATGTGAAATTCTAATATTGAGCAGAAGATCCTAAACTTTTTAACTGTCCCACAGACTTCTCTACAAAGACATCATCTATCTAGAAAAAGAGACACTACCGAGATCCAGCTCTAGAGAGAGAGCAGATATCCATTTGTCCTTATAGCACTCATCGACTCGATTCTTCAGTAAAGAATTAGCCCTACTCATTCCCAGAATGCAATAGGACTGTAGTCACAATTCACGCCGTTGGTTTGAGGATACAGTACCAACCATGTCTCCTTTTTTTATGGGGGCGACTTCCTGGTTTTTTTAAAATCTGAAAATGATATAATTCTTCTGCTGTCTCCCTACAAATAATTCCATCTTCCTAATGCCATTGAAAGTTAGTATATCCCCCTATATTTTAATCACATATGTTCCTAAAAGTAACATTCATATGTTGGTCAGTATGGGTTTGGGTGATGTATCTTTGGACCATGTATTCAAGGCTCCCTACATTACATCATTTATGTTTCTTGCAATAAAAGGAGACATCTTTTGTTCATTATGTGTAAGAGTAACAGAATGGAAAACAGTTATACATGCATGTTTCTGTCTAATAATATCATGGTGCCTGTTCCTAAAAGCGTGTTGCCTGTGTCTCTTTCCATGTACTATAACATTTATGTAACATACACCGTAAGTCCAGTATTTTACTTTGCAATATGATTCTGGCCAACTCTGGCAGCAAAGGGGTTAATTATGCATTCCAACATAATTCCACTTATGGGAAAGAAAGACAGAATATACCCAAACTGCATAGTGATACTCAGCACCTCCTATGGGTGATATATTTGGGATGGGGGAGGGTTCCAAAAAATTGATGCAGGGTGCAAAAGGAACAAAGAGGACGCTAATACCTCCAAAATAATAACCAAAAATGCAATAGTGTGTTCCAGCACTTACTGGCTTATAGAATACTATAAAATGTTTAGAATATGCCAAATGAGAAATGTAATAATAGATGCACAAGCTATAAAAAATGGAATAATACATGTGAGTAACACAAAGCACAAAAACGACCCTAAATAAAGGAATAAGGGGAATAACACTGGGGAAAGACAGGGAAAACCCACAAGGGGAACGTAAGGGCTTGGGTGGTTTGAGGGATATAGGGGGGCAACGTTTCGGAGTTAAGACCCCTTCCTCAGGCCCGTTCCCTCAGGTCCAGTTGGACCAAAGGTACTTCCCTAACCCTGCGTCCCCAATAAACTAAGCAAAACCCAAAAATGAAAATTGGTACTGATAAGCACAAGTTAAATAATCAAAGTCCTGATGCAACAAAGAGGATGTAGATCCAACCGTCCATGTCCTCAGTATGTGAATCGCCAACTCTCACTCTCTCCTGCTGCTCCACAAGGGCTGCTAACCCCAGTTAATGTAGGCAGAAACAGATGATGTCATCCGTAGGCGTGAGGAGGAGCGGCCTTCCCCATAGGCACACACTGTGATCACATGACCAGACAGGTACGTCCCAGTCCAGGTTAAAGAGATTAATGCTCAGCCACTGATTCAAACAGCTGAGGCTGGTGAAGGCTCAATTCAAGCAGCGACTGTGTCAGTCAACTTCGCGCAAGTTCGCGAGCATGAATGCCCATGCGCATGGCCTCCACCGAGTTCTTAGTGCACCCTCCATAGTCATGGTGACGATCACGAAGCAGATAAACACAGCAGCACCGTGTGTAAGCTGGATCGAATAGCAAGCAGCCAGAGACAGCAGGATAGCTCCACGAGTCCTACGTAGTAAAAAAGATGAACACAAATAGTGGTTAATGACATCATACAACTTAAAATAAAACACTGTAAGCATACTATATATGAAACTGTAAACTATAATTCTCCTGACGCCAGAGTCTCTTTAACTGCAACAATTCCCTCCATATGCGGAATGGATGTGTACAGGCTATGTACGTCTAGCGTAACCAATTTAATCTCATTTGTCAATATGAGCTTAGATTCAATATTCTTAAGAAAATGCGATGTATCTTGTATGTATGATTTAGATCTGGTTACAAGAGGACGAAGCAATTTATCTAGAAAATAGCACATGGCTGAAAAATAGATTCTGTACCACCACTCTGGGTCTACCGGGAGGTGCCATAAAATTCTTATGGATTTTTGTTAGCGTATATAGAGCTGGCATTAGGGGGTCCTTTTTAATAAGGAAATTCTTTTGCTTTTTAGAGATCACTCCGTCCTCATGCGCTGAAGATATTATCATTAAACCAGCCAAGGGTTGGGGTTCCTTACAATGCATCTGATCTCAGACGCGCTATTAGAGAGGGTTGGGGTTCCTTACAATGCATCTGATCTCAGACACGCTATTAGAGAGGGTTATGGTTCCTTATGTGAACACAGCCTTTTCTGGGGTATCCTCGGGGCATGGCTACGAGATCTCTAAAAGATATAGAGAAAAGACCCCATAGAATTGCACTCAAATACTTAGCAACAGTAGTCTTACATATAAACCATAGGCTAACACAAAGGACCCTTCTCAGAATTGAGAAAAACGACGAAAAAATAACAAATTGTTTAATACATGTAACGGGTATTCCCCCCCCCCCAATCGCAGATCTGATGTGGGTGCAAGGAACATACGGTGTTACCATAGGTGTGGTGCATTACCTGTTGGCTCGCAGGAGGGCTGAGCTTCCGCCACGGGGAACCTGGGGCAATTATACTAGGGGTAACCACTTACTCAATTCAGCGCCTCCACCTGCGATGGCTCCCACCAGAGGGGGAGTGGTTCCTCGCAGGACAATCAATAATAACATACACGGTGAGGTATAATAACTAAGGACTTTACTAACATGCAAACAACATATATCACTACAATACAATAATATAACCTGTGTCCCTCTCTAGAGGAGACACCTACGGCGTCGCGCAGGACGCTTCCCCAACACCAGGTGATCCCACCCAGTGTCCCGAGAATCCCACCCAATGTCCCGCACTCTTGGAGAGAACGTGGGTGACTGCGCAGTCACAGTTACACTAAGGGGCCCGTTGGTGCACTTATGACTGTATGGTACCTGCCGAGCACTCCGGTACTCGGATCAGCAACTGGCTTCGCAAAGGGTCAGACGTGTGATGAATCCGTCTGATCCTCCAACCGAACTCCTTTGTACGCAGACCACCAGGGCGGTCTCACTCCGGAATAGTCTCTGCGGACCCCAACGTGGGTCCGAACCGCTTCACAGGAACCGCAGCGTCCGCTGAGTCCCTAACTAACACTTGGTACTAACGTGACAGGAACCCTAACCTAGGGCCTGTCCCTGTAGTACAGCAACCTGTAGTGGCTTGGGGAACTCCTATGGGCCTGCAGGGGTTATGGCCTGTCCCACTCCCCTTACTACCCAAGTCCCTTCAGCCTCACTAAATGCTTGCAGCCAACGTGCTGCGCAACAAGGTGCCTGCCTGTCAGACCTCACAGCACTAACAGCCGTGACTCTGACAAGGCAGCACTCTACACTAAGGGCAGCGTCCCTATCTTGGGCCTCCCTCAGCACTTACCCACTAAACTAGTGGGGAGTTGGGGCCTACCTGGGGTGTGGGTACCTATGTGGGGCAGGAGCTGCACTCGCTCCCCGCACCCTTCCTTCCCTCACAGCTCCCTGACTCCAACTCTCTTTAACCTTTCTTTCCCAGCTCCCACTAATGTAAGTGGCAGGGTCCCTAACCTGAGGGCTGCCCCTGGCAACACTCACCTTACTGGGGAGCTGAGCTATCTTGAGCCCTGGGGGTGCTGGCCTAGTACAGTGAGTCCCCGACTCCTGTACCCTACCTCCTTCCCTGGGCTGCTCCGGTCGGTCTCTGACTGACCAACGTGCTGCAACTGACAAAAACCCTGTCTGCACACAACATTGTTGCAACTCTGCAGCATGAGAATCTGCCAGCTCTATTGGCTTCAATGCTGCCTGTGACCAGGGTGAAAGTGCAGTCCCCAGAGGCTGCTGGGAATTGTAGTCCTTGGCACAGCTCTTTCCTATGGGGACCGCGTGCACGATCTTTACTGCGCATGTGCGACGCTGTAATGGCCGCCGCTACGCTTAACTGCGCCTGCGCAACCTCCCAGAGCTCCGGCACACTGGCGATGGCCACCGCTACCCTGGCCAACCTCTGCGCATTGCGCGAACCTCGCGCCACAACCAAGATGGCGGTGCCCGCCGGGAGAAGTCGCCGTCCCCTTCCCCCACTGCCACAGGGGTAAGGCAGGGGGCAAAGGAAGATCAGGGGAACCGGGGGTGACCCCCTTACATACATAAATTGATTATCACACTCAATGGTTAAAATTAATACTAAAAATTTTAAAAATCCCCATTTGGGAGCGAGGGAAGGAGTCAATATCTGTTTAATTTGCTACTGATAGTCAGTAGTCAGAGACTCTAGATTCCCTCCTCTGTGCACAACGGCTGATGGTGTAAGTGTTACTAGTTGATGTTTAACCAAATCGTTGCACATATTACATCAATAGACGCAGTTCATATAGCTGCTTACATAGTATTCGTTTTGAAACCACCATTAAAGCAACTCTAGGGTTTGCAACTCGTGTATAAATACTGCACATATATTGTATCAAGATTGATACTGTGTATAGGTAAATGCCTAGGGAGTGCTGGTAAGTTTGATACAAGTATTTACCAAATGCATGTCCTGTAGAGAACCAAAGAAAAAGCAGCTTGCAATTCTATGAGCCTATGCCAGCTGGTTAATTATACATGCAAATTATCAAAGTGTCTACATCCCGGCAGACTGCAAAGTGAAAGTAAATACGCAATCTTGTGTATGCTGCAGCTATTAATACACACAAGCAGGGATAAGGTGTAATCCCAAGACTGCAATGACCCGATAGTATACACACTAATTAGGCAATATCTACAGTCACTCAGACCTTGGCAATGACTTGTATGCAAATATAATGCAGAGACGTTGCACACTCTAAAGAAAGGGTTACGGAGAACCCAAAAACTCCCAGGACACAGGTATGCAGGCCGTGACTTTCTGATACACGCAGTAGTAGCCTGTGTCCTTCTGCTCCACTGTGACGTCACTCCTGTGTATCCTCGGGGCACCAAGAACTGCAGACGGGTTTGGTGAGTATCAAGGAATCTTTATTGCGAGTGCACAAGGAGATGAACCATCATCGTGATGTGGGGGGTGGGGAAGTCCCTATTTATAGTTACAGAAGATAACAATCTAAAAAGCTCTACATATGCTTTATTTCAGCTTGATTTGCATGAAATACCTACATCCCATGATAGTTGTTGTCCCCAAAGTTAAGTTTCAATTTCTTTAGGAAGTGCATGATGTCCTGAAATAGTCTCAGAGCAAACCTTACAGTGCGAAAAGCACCAATCAACTCACCAGGTGAGTACAAAAATAAAAAATGTTTATTGAACTACATGATAAAAACCAAAAAACACTAAACACTAAAGACAGGTCAGGAAAACTTCTCCCGTGTGTTTCAGGCTATGCAGCCCTTTCTCAAGGAGTATAATTGGGGCAAGGTTGTGGATGGTTTAAATAGCCCCTCCTTTGAACTGAAACACACCTAAAAACACTTAGGTGAATAGAACATTTTGTGGTATCAATTAATATTGCTTGTATCTCCATGTTGGCACTACTGTCAATTAATTTGATATAATAAGAAAGTATATACACACACACACACACACACACACACACACACACACACACACACACACACACACACAAAGGACCAGCACAGATAACATTCCAATAGACACTGTTGTTAAGTCATATTCTCACTTTGTGAAGGTATACTTAAGGGGGAGGTCTGACATAACAGCACTGGGATCTAAGCAACCATTTTAAGTCAGCATCCATTTTAGGTATTGTCTGTATGAAAGTTGGTATGGATGTTAGTTTAAAATACATTTTTTTCTGCGGAAGTTCCAATTGATATTGAGCGGTTCACTTAAGCCACAAGACCTTGAGCAGAAGAGGAAAGTGCCAATGTTATGAAAATATGAGACAGATAGGCACTTTCTCGCATTCCGAGGGGGGGGGGGGGCCGTGAAGTTCTGTATGTAGAGAAAAGGTCAACGGCTTGTATAAGGAATATTGCTGAATCATTTCATTTAGGCATCCCATAATAATGCTTTAACTCAATGTGTTCATATTCATATTTTGTTTACGTAGTGACGACATGCAACCTCGTATTGGGGGCTTGGGTTTAGTATTTTGTGTATAAATAAGGCCTGTATGCCACCATGTCGTTGGGAGAGTTTTATTTTGAAACTCTCCTCTGCGTGTGCACCGTACACTGCAATAAACTTATTTGACATTCTGCAAAATATATCCTCAGACTTGTGTTTTTTATTCACAACATTCTCAACCTTTTGCTTGCTTCATTCATTGTAACATCGCCGGAAGAAGAGATCAGTGTATCTCGAAAGCTCGCACAAATAAAAGCATTTCGTTAGCCACAGAACGGTATCATCTATTTATTTTTTGATTATTGAAGCTCGGTACTGATACCTCTACATGTATATATATATAGTGGCATTGACACAGAATTTATGATTTGTTCATTAAACATATTCCATATAACTATATATATATATATATATATATATATATATATATATATATATATATATATATATATAACAAACAAAGAATAGACTGCGCTCCTCAGGTGTAAACTCAGACTGATTACCAATTGATTGTATTAAGTGGATATAGCAAAGGTGAATGGCAAGGGTGAATGCAACAATAATATGGATGATTGACTCACACTAATAAAAATACATGCAATATGTTATAATAAAATGCTGAGTGCCAATGTTAAAAAAGCTGCTGTGAACACAAATATATGCCAGTGAACAATACAAATATAAAAAATAGCATGTGTTGGTGGTTATGACTACTGCACTAATGAATCCCTCCTGGATGATACTAAATAATGATGAATGGAAAAATACGAAAAAAATGACACTAAGTGTGTCAAAAATAAAAATAAAAATAAAAATGAAAAAATATGAAAAATATAAAAATATATCAACCAAACCAAGGGTCCATGCTAGGATCTGGCTGCTCTCATCAAGGACCAACGAATTCCCAGAAATCTGTGAACAACAAGAAAAGAAAGCGCCCGATCCTAGTGCAGCATGAAAAAATACAATTTAATAAAAATGAATAAAACCAACAAATGCGAACTCACAAACACAGGATAAATAAAAGCATAAGCAGTAAGGAAAGATTGGCAAGAAGGCAACAATATATGGTTACCACTGAGATTAATCTCATAGAAGACATGGAAGATGATAACAATGATGTCATTAAAGTAGATTTAAAAGCCAAATTCTATGGGCTAGAGAAATTGGCTAAAGAAGAAATGAAGCATTGGCTTGATTTATTAGCTTTACAAAAGTATTTGGACAAAAAATTGGTTCCAAGAGGCTTGAGAATCTTGAAGAAACCTACCTTTGAAACCAGTAAGGAATTCTCAGCCAATTGGAACCAAACCTTAGAGAATTGTTCATTTGCATTAATTAGGCTCCTCATTTCCTATCGTGAAGATAAACTTATAAGTTTAGAAAAAGAGATTGAGGAATTACAAGAATCAATTACTCCCTTCATTGATAGTGATGAATTCAAAGAACTAGACGATTTGGTCTCAATGAGGGTTCTTAAATATGAGGAGGATGTCCTGGAAAGGAAAGACAACAAATTTGAGAGGGATGTTGTAGATTATGCTACAGATAGGGTAAGAAACTGGAAAAAGAATAAAAGAGAAAGTTCTTACCATCACACTCCACACAAAAATGGGCGTAAATCTAGTAGAAAAAGGGAAGATAACAAAGAACCCACTCATACACACAGAGAGAAACCTAAAGTGTTTAAACATTTTTCCAAATCTAATCATAAAGAGAGAAGAGGACGTAGTGGGTCTAATACAAAATCTCCCCAACCCATACCTGTAATTAATAGATTTGAAATATTGGAAGATAAACAGGAACCAAGGCTTTTAGAAGTTGATAATAAAAAGGCCACATGTGGTACTATACCAAAGACACAAAATAAGGATATAGCTAAACCATCATGTAGCAAAGACAAAAAATCTGGTTCTCATACAGCTTCTTTTTTAGAGATGGTGAGTCAACAAGAGGCATTAGAGAAAAAAGAAAAAACATATCCTCTTTGGAGCCAAACACCGCCATCGACAACACCACGCAGAAAACGAGATATCGAGGAAGAAGAGGAGGGAAACAAAGAAAGGAGACAAGCAGACTGAGACTTTTGACGCCAGAGAGTCACGGTATTTTCAATCTGTCCAGTTTTGTATTATCAGCACATCATGTGTCTCTACTGGCCAAGGGATTATCATTTGCACCTAGTAGCACACCAAATAAGTTTGATTTATTTGTTGACCTGAATAGATATATTAGAAAGGTCACTCTCATGAGACATTTTGCTATTAAAAGCAAAGAAAAAGAAGTGGTATTTAACACACAGGAATTAAATTGCATAAGAGCCATGGCATCTCAGATATCCATACAGTCACAACATCTGGTGGAACAAACATCAACCAATATAAACCCAGAAGTCACGGACACACAAACTGAGTTAGATTTCAATCTATTTACTCAACATTCCGCACATATTCCAGATACATTGTCGGTCTCGGCAATTGAAGAGTTCATGGTAGAAACTGTTCCTCAGATCTTACATTCCCCCTTTGTCGCAAGATCCACCTTTTTTCCTTACTTGTCTAAAGGAGGATTCATAGACACATTTTACACTCTAGTCTTACGTGACTGAAACACTCTGTGAAGATACACCTACATTAAAACGTAAAAATCTACATCCAAACGAACAACAAGCTTTGGACGAATTAAGTAAAAATAAAAATGTAGTTATCAGACAGGCAGACAAAGGGGGTGGAATAGTCTTGCAAAATAGGGATACATACATATTTGAAGCCAAACGTCAACTAGACAATGAAACTTTCTATATTAAGTTAAAAGAGGATCCTTTAATTGAATTCCAAACACTGCTAAAGGCACTATTGTTAGATGCCCAGGCACAAAATGTAATTAGTAGATCAGAATTTGATTTCCTATTCAAACGTCATCCACGGACTCCGGTTTTTTACCACATACCTAAAATTCATAAGAATCTCAAAGCACCCCCAGGAAGGCCCATAGTATCGGGTGTGGAGTCAATGACGTCCAGCGTGTCCCAATATGTGGATTATTATTTACAACCAATTGTGGCAGAATTGAGGTCACACATCAGGGACTCGCTGCACGTCATTGACCTCATTTCCAACATCCCCTGGAAGTCGACATATATATGGGCCACGTGTGATGTATCATCTCTTTACACGTGTATTGACCATGAGAAAGGTATACAGGCCATTCACACATTCTTAGAGACTGATACTAAACTGGAACTTCTACAAAGGGAATTCATTGTAAGGGTGATACGATTCATTCTAGAACACAATTATTTCCTGTTCGAAGACCAATATTATCTCCAAGTCTGTGGAACGGCCATGGGCACGAGATTTGCCCCCAGCTACGCAAACCTATACATGGGTCTGTGGGAGGGTATCCATGTGTGGGATAATGCCAGGCTGGGGGCGGGACTCGTGTTCTATGGGCGTTTCATTGACGACCTAATATTCATATGGGATGGTCAAGAACAGGATCTAATGGATATTCTTTCTAAATTCAATAATAACACCATGGGGTTGACATTCACCTTTGAAATGAATAGGTCCCTTATCACCTTTTTAGATTTGGAATTCAGTATAGATCATATGAATAATATCCTCACGAAAACATTTTTCAAAAAGGTATCCGCCAATGGATATATTCATAATAACAGCAATCATTATGGCAAATGGCTTGAGAATATCCCCCGTGGTCAGTTTCTAAGGGTCCGGAGAAATTGTTCTCTAGACTCGGATTACCTGACCCAGGGGGATATTCTAGCCAATAAATTTATTAACAAAGGATATGACAAGAGTATAATCATGGACACATATCAACAGGTAGGGACACTAAATAGATTGGATTTATTACAAAAGAGTAAATCCAAATTTGATAGGGGTCAAATAGTGGATAGTAAATTAGGAACATTTGAGATACCTTCATTTATAACCCAATATAACAACTCATTTTCCAAAATAAAATCCATATTAAATTCCCATTGGAACATACTGCAGAACGATCCAATAATTGGAAACAAATTACCTAATAGGCCACCAGTGGTTTTTAAAAAAGCTAGGAACATAAAATCCATTCTAGCACCTACTAGACTAAAAAGTACATCAGTCATCTGTGAAAGTAAAAATCAAAAGAATGGTAATTTTCAGTGCAAACGAAGTAGGTGTATTACATGCAAACATCTAAAAACATCCAATTCCATCATTTCTGCTTCCAATGGATCTACCCATTCGATTCTGGGTCATATCAATTGTCTAACCAGTTTTGTGGTTTATGCCATCATATGCCCATGTGGGCTACAATACATTGGCCGTACAGCAAGAGCCCTGAGTACTAGGTTCTTAAAACATCGTAGAAACATAATCCATGGGCTACAAACTCATAGTCTGTCACGTCACTACTCATTAAAACACAACAAAGACCCAGCAACACTCAGAATACTGGGGATAGAACATATAAAATCCACTTTATTAAGTGGTGACAGACACAAAAGCCTAAACCTTCGTGAAACATATTGGATTTATGTTTTAAATACACTTAGTCCATCTGGGTTAAATGACTGCATTGATATAAGTACAGTAATCTGAGGGTATATTCCTATAAGATCTTGAAGTGGAGGTCTGGGTCTGAACATGCTTGTCATGTTCCCTCCATATCTGTCTCAGGGAGTGTCCTTTTGGTCATTCAGTTCTTCATGATTTAAACATTATAGACAAATTAAGTATTAGTCATTCACAATCATATTGGTTAATGATTCCTATCATAAATAGTTAGATTAATTAGATTTTTAATATATACACTAGACATTGACTATTAAGCACGCACATTAGAAATACACTCATATATTCGTATAGGTTTATTCCATTTAAGTAGTCACAAACAAGCATAATGAAGATTTAATCACGTTTAAGTATCACTTATAACACACTCATTTTATTCAATATTCACATAACCCTTTATTATTTATTCACTTCTTTATTTTCCTTGGCCAGTGGAGACACAGGTGCTGTGATGCATTTGCTTCCTATTTTGATATACAGGTGACTGTGGGATACAAGGTTCCAGTCTGCAGTTCTCCTGGTTCTTTGCCAATCCTATATAACTAATTCATCCATGAGTTCTCCAATATAACAATATATTAGACTCACATACAGAGGTCAAAGTTTATCGCCTCAGTTCACTCATATATACATTTATATAATCCTTCAACTATCCAATAATTGATTTACATCCACATCCCCAATCATTTCCTCCAGGTCATTCATTTCTTCTAAACAAATATTCATTAATTATCATGCTATAGATCCTATTAGCCCATGTCTGAGGTCCCATATATACCGACACAGGTTAGTTAGGGAGCCCAGACAATTAGGATTCTAAACAAGAACACATCATTGTTTTATTTGTGCATTCAACAATCTGACATAGATGAGAACATTCAGGGCTGCAAGTATTCCCACTAATAGGGATATCCAATTGAGTTATCATTAATCATTATTGGGTGTATATATAACTTGGTGATTATTTCTTAGTACTCACACACCCATAAATATACTGAATGCAGTCCTGTATGAATTTTATCATAATAGTATATTCATGCAATATTGTTTATATATACTACATATTTACACTTGTTTTAGGCATTTGATAACATTATTGATCTGCCAATTTTTAATTATATAACTAATTGATATTGCAAGGTGTTGTGCACTACGAACAGGACACTCATTGTCTTCAATTAATGTTTGTTCCTTTAATTGTCATCACACATGTGTTTATACCAATTAGCTACCAAGTGGTTGATTGACTCATCACTATAAATATGTTCTGACGTAGACTGGTCAGATATCCCCTGATGAAATCACTTTATGTGAAGAAACGCGTAGGGAAGAGCGTTTTTCAGCTGCTGTCACACTGTGATACACAATTCTACTCTATCCTCACTGCCCACCTCATTACGGACTGCCTTTGGGAGTGCAGAGAGACTTCTCTGATCAGCCCCTGCATCGCGGGGTCACGGACTGCAGACCTCACATCCGGAATACACTAACATTGTGGAGGACTTCCGGGTCACATTGTGGTGAGCTGTTTCCTGTATCCCCTGCTGGATGTCGGTTCAGAAGAGCTGAGAAAACCTAGACAGAGAGAGGGCGCGCCATCCAAGGCACATCGTGGGCGGTTGGCGAATGAGTATACTCATTATATGCTTTTATTTATCCTGTGTTTGTGAGTTCGCATTTGTTGGTTTTATTCATTTTTATTAAATTGTATTTTTTCATGCTGCACTAGGATCGGGCGCTTTCTTTTCTTGTTGTTCATATATATATATATATATATATATATATATATATATATATATATATATATATATATATATATATATATATATATGTATGTATGTGTAAAAAAAGGTGACAAAAACCCACCACAGGAAAGCAAATATGCAAATATAGCTGTATGCTCATCTGCATGTCTTAGGCAGGTCTGCAACCCCGCCTTTCCCCATTATCACCCAGCATACAGCACTTCCACTGCAGCAAGGGATTCTGGGAAATGACATGCAAATGAGCACACAGTGTCACTTTTTGCCTCAATAACCATTTTTAACATGGTTCCCTATAGGCTGAAGCTTGCTGCATGGTCACAGCTTTGAGCACAGCCAGGGTTAAGGTGCATGGGTTTCTGGGTATGCACCTTAACCCTGGCTGTGCTCAAAGCTGTGAACATGCAGCAAGCTTAAGCCTATAGGGAACCATGTTAAAAACGGTTATTGAGGCAAAAAGTGACACTGTGTGCTCATTTGCATGTCATTTCCCAGAATCCCTTGCTGCAGTGGAAGTGCTGTATGCTGGGTGATAATGGGGAAAGGCGGGGTTGCAGACCTGCCTAAGACATGCAGATGAGCATACAGCTATATTTGTATATATATATATATATATATATATATATATATATATATATATATATATATATAGTTATATATATATATATATATATATATAGTTATATGGAATATGTTTAATGAACAAACCATAAATTCTGTGTCAATGCCACTTAATTGGTTTATTATTGAAAACAGCTAAATATACCCACATAAGGGTCTAGTTGTATTAGATTGACTTTAATATCTCACATAAGTCAAAGGATGTTTTGGAATCAGATATCATAGATTCCATTGATTGTTATTTTTTAAAGACACAGATTTACATTTTTTAAAGACACAGATTTACATTATGTGTTCATTTAGAAAATAAAAAATAATTGGGATAGTTGCCAATCCTAGAAATCTTAGCTATAGCAACTGTGAACATGTGTAACTTGTACTCAAAAATATTGATTTATATAAACTGAGCCAACATGCGACCACTAACAATAGATAACTAAATGATGTTAATTAATGTCAAATAACAGAAAAAAGAGATGATGAATTAATTTGATCAAAAAGCATTGACTGTAGATATTAATTACTATAGTTATCTCCTATGTTAACCAACATAGATAGTAGAATGGAACACAATAGAGGCATGTTTAAAACTCTATATGAATAGTATAAGTTATAAAGGTCAGTCATCTAGTATGGAAAAAGATCTTGTTGAACTTTAACAGTTGACCAAAAATAGAGGCATAAAGATGCCGCTCATTATAATAACATAACCTCATATTTAAATGTTCCAAGAATGTAACTAAGTAACAGTCAACTTTTAACTTTGGTACATGTTGGCACCAATGACAAAGTTAGAGAAAGATGGAGGGTCCTAAAAAATGATTACAGGGATCTAGGCCAAAAGCTTAAGGCAAGGACCGCCAAGGTAGTATTTTCTGAAATACTACCAGTGCCATGCGCTACCGCAGGGAGACAGTCAGAGATCAGGGAGGTTAATGCATGGCTAAGAAAGTGGTGTAGGAAGGAGGGGTTTGGGTTTTTAGAGCACTGGGACTCCTTTTCTGAGAGGTGCCATCTATATTCTAGGGACGGATTGCACCTCAATGAAGAGGGATCTTCTGTGCTAGGGGATAGAATGCTAAAAAGGTTGGAGGAGATTTTAAACTAGCATGGAGGGGGAGGGGAATGAAACAGATAATGAACTAAATGGAATAGATGAGGATACAAGGTGGTATGGAGGTAGAGTGGGGGCAAGTGCAAGTTTGACAAGCAGTGAGATACCCATAGTAAATAGAGATAATACTAGAAAACTTCTAAAGACTAAACCAAGTGGGAGCAGAAAGGAAGGAGCAGATAAGATCCTGGCTGAAAAAAAACTTAAATGCATGCTTGCTAATGCAAGAAGCCTGACAGATAAAATGGGGGAGCTTGAATTAATAGCTACAAGGGAGCAGTATTATATCATAGGCATTACTGAAACATGGTGGGATGAAACTCATGACTGGACAGTTAATTTAGAGGGTTGTTCTCTTTTTCGGAAGGATCGAACAAATAGAAGGGGAGGTGGAGTATGTCTATATGTTAAACCGGATCTAAAACCTATTATAAGGGATGATGTCTATGAAGGGAATGATGAAAATGTAGAGACCTTGTGGATAGAAATTAGCAGTGGAGGTAAAAATATAAAGAAAATGTTTGTGGGAATATGCTATAAACCACCAAATATCTGTGAGATTGAGGAAGCTAAAATACATTTGCAAATGGAGAAGGCATCAAAACTGGGTCATGTTTGCATAATGGGGGATTTTTATTATCCAGACATAGACTGGGGCAATGAGACTAGCGTTACAACAAAAGGAAACAGGTTTTGGGGGTGGTTAAAGATAATTATATGACCCAAATTATTGAAGAACCGACCAGGAGAGGGGCAGTTCTGGATTTGGTCATATCAAACAATGTAGAAGTAATAACAAATATTCAAGTCCTGGAACATTTGGGTAACAGTGATCATAACATGGTCTCATTTGAAATACATTATCAAAAAACAGATTACTTGGGTTAAACAAAGACTTTAAACTTTAGAAAGGCAGATTTTAATAAACTGAGGTCTAATCTAGTAGTAATACAATGGGGATTATGTTTTTGCAGGGAAAAATGTAGAAGATAAATGGGCAGTCTTTAAAACATTGTTAGAAAAGCACACTTATCAGTGTATACCCTTGGGTAATAAGTATAAAAGAAATAAGTCAAAACCAATGTGGCTAAATAAACAGGTAGGGGAGGAAATGGACAAGAAGAGGAAGGCGTTTAGATTCTTTAAATCAGAAGGGACAGAGACATCATATCAGAATTATAAGGAATGTAACAAAAATTGCAAAAGGGCAATTAAATTAGCAAAAATGGATAATTTATTTTATTTATTTTATTTATAAAATATTTTACCAGGAAGTAATACATTGAGAGTTACCTCTCGTTTTCAAGTATGTCCTGGGCACAGAGTAAAACAAATAATACATGGTTACAAGTACAGTTACATAAATGAACAGGGTATACATTATATACAATACATTGCATGCACAGTTAAAGAAAATATATATTATGAGCATATGAAACAGTTACAGACCAGGTTAAAATGTGAGACAGCCTTAGATTTGAAAGAATATAAACTGGTGGTGGATGTGAGAGTCTCTGGTAGGTAGGATAATGAAAAAAGGATTGCAATAGAAAGTAAGGTCAACCCTAAAAAGTTCTTTAAGTACCTTAATAACAAAAAAATGAGAAAAGAAAATATAGGACCCTTTCAGTGTGAGATGGGTAGGCAGATTATTGGAGATAAGGAAAAAGCAGAGGTATTAAACAAATTCTTTGCCTCTGTGTTTACCAGGGAAGAATCAAGTTCAATAGTAGCGCTACAGGAGGAAGCTACAACCTCCATATTAATGACCAATTGGTTAACTGAGGAAGAAGTTCATAAGCGACTTGAAAAAATTAAAGTAAATAAGGCACCTGGCCCCGATGGCATACATCCAAGAGTTCTCAAGGAGTTAAGCTCAGTAATAGCAAAACCATTATATTTAATATTCAAGGACTCCATTTCCACATGCTCAGTACCACAAGATTGGCATAAAGCAGATGTGGTGCCTATATTTAAAAAGGGAGCTAGATCACACCCGGGGAATTACAGACCTGTAAGCCTGACTTCAATAGTAGGGAAACTACTTGAAGGTTTAATACGGGATAATATTCAGGAATACCTAATGGAAAACAAAATTATTAGTAATAGTCAGCATGGATTTATGAAGGATAGATCTTGCCAAACTAACCTTATTTGTTTCTTTGAGGAGGTAAGTAGGAATTTAGACAAGGGTAATGCAGTTGATGTGGTCTACTTAGATTTTGCAAAGGCTTTTGATACGGTTTCACATAAGAGGTTGGTGTACAAAATAAAGAAAATTGGACTCAGTAATAATATATGCACCTGGATTGAAAACTGGTTAAAGGACAGACAACAGAGGGTTGTCATAAATGGAACTTTTTCAGGTTGGGCTAAAGTCGTGAGTGGAGTACCTCAAGGATCGGTACTGGGACACCTGCTTTTTAACTTGTTTATTAATGACCTTGAGGTTGGGATCGAGAGCAAAGTCTCCATCTTTGCTGATGATACTAAATTGTGTAAGGTAATAGAATCAGAGCAGGATGTAATTTCTCTTCAGAAGGACTTGGAGAGACTGGAAACGTGGGCAGGTAAATGGCAAATGAGGTTTAATACAGATAAATGTAAGGTTATGCATTTGGGATGCAAGAATAAAAAGGCGACTTACAAATTAAATGGAGATGTATTGGGGGAATCCTTGATGGAGAAGGATTTAGGAGTGCTTGTAGACAGCAGGCTTAGCAATAGTGCCCAATGTCATGCAGTAGCTGCAAAGGCAAACAATCTCTTATCTTGCATCAAACGGGCAATGGATGGAAGGGAAGTAAACATAATTATGCACCTTTACAAAGCATTAGTAAGACCACACCTTGAATATGGAGTACAATTTTGGGCACCAATCCTAAGAAAAGACATTATGGAACTAGAGAGAGTGCAGAGAAGAGCCACCAAATTAATAAAGGGGATGGACATTCTAACTTATGAGGAGAGGCTAGCTAAATTAGATTTATTTACATTAGAAAAGAGGCTTCTAAGAGGGGATATGATAACTATATACAAATATATTCAGGGACAATACAAGGAGCTTTCAAAAGAACTATTCATCCCACGGGCAGTACAAAGGACTCGGGCCATCCCTTAAGGTTGGAGGAAAGGAAATTTCACCAGCAACAAAGGAAAGGGTTCTTTACAGTAAGGGCAGTTAAAATGTGGAATTCATTACCCATGGAGACTGTGATGGCAGATACAATAGATTTGTTCAAAAAAAGGTTGGACATCTTTTTAGATGGGAAAGGTATACAGGGATATACCAAATAAGTATACATGGGAAGGATATTGATCCAGGGATTAATCCGATTGCCAATTCTTGGAGTCAGGAAGGAATTAATTTTTCCCCTTAATGGGGCTTTTTGTTTGCCTTCCTCTGGATCAATAAGTAAGTATAGATATAGAATAAAGTATCTGTTGTCTAAATTTAGCATAGGTTGAACTTGATGGACGTACGTCTTTTTTCAACCTCATCTACTATGTAACTATGTAACTATGTAATATCTAAGCAAGACAAGCACTGCCCTATTACAATCTAAAAATCTCTACTGTACATATGCTTTATTTCAGCTTGATAAGCATAAAATACCTAAATCCCATGATAGTTGTTTTTCCCAAAGTTAAGTTTCAATTTCTTTGGGAAATACATGATGTCCTGAAATAGTCTCAGAGCAAACCTTGCCCACTCATACATTCTTTCACACAGAAATGGTACAATAACAAAGTACGTCAGGCTGCTGATTAATTGTATCGCTATAATTCTGGGCGTTGAGCCACAGGCACAGCCTTAGAACTGTACTGTCAGCGAAACTCATCCTTACCCACAAACACGTATCACATGTTCATATAAAACAGAAGAGACAAAATGGATGACCAGTAACCCCAGACACTCTTTCTTCTCTAAAACCCTCCTGTCCATATTTCTTTCACAGTCTCCCCTTTTTATACTTGAAACAAGAGTTCACAGGTATAACCCAAAATTAGCTGGTAATATTTCTTAGTCTGAAATTCCAGTTCAGCCATGGTGGATCTTTTTCCGTATACACTTCTCCAGATCCTTAGCCAGCGATATATCATATTCATTCCGATATCCATAATTATTCGAGTTGATATTGTGATAGTTCGCAAGGGCTATACCATCCAAGGATTTGTGCAAGGGGTTTTCTTCTGTTCCTTCTTCTTGGATGGGCCATTACTTGTGGGGAGGGTCTGAGGTACTTGGCAAGTCGTAGTTTACAAGACACAAAGATGAGATACACTGCGAAGAGACAAACAACAATTAAAATCAGTCCTTGCACCAGTTTCGCTCCCAGTGACCCAAACCACGTGCCTTGGTCAAAGTCAAAGCTATAGGATACTTTCAAAGAGTCTACCAACTTTGACATTACTTCTTTTATCCTAAGTGTACATCATGTGTAATATTAGCAGTATTGCCAGGTACATAGGTGCAACAATTCTCCCACCACAGCGCAAACATTTCTGCTCCTATAGTTATATTAGTTTTTACTGTAACGGAACCAGCCTTTCCCGGACTGGGAATAAAATCTCCTGAGTTATTGTAAAGATTCTGTAATTATCCAATAGTAATATTTCTATGCTTCTTCATTACAAAATGCACGGAAATCTTCAATAGAAAAATGTAATCATAACACTTTCTATCTCTCTGATCTTTTGTTTGATTTGAATATGTGTACACATCTTCTCAATAAATTAAAGAGGAGACTATTTTGTGAAAACCTATTGAAAAACATTTCTACCTAGTCAATTTTTCTATATAAATAGTAGTAGTAAGCACATTGAATCTTGACATAGCCTTAAATGTTTATAGGTATGCGTATATAACTCACTTCCTGCGGCACTTAAAGGCATGTGTACACAGACATAGCAAAATGTAACATTAATACTAAAAGCCACCCTATGTGCTACAGTATATCTAGCAACAAAATGCTTTTTGTAATATCCCAAAATGTCCTAACACACATAGCTATATCAGAATATGGAACCCTTTCCTTTTCTTAACCCTTTCGTTTAAACAAATAACCCCTAATATTAACCTAACCAGGATCCACTGATCTGTTTAGTAGTTTCCAATCAAAGTCCTGAGCCAGGTGTTAGTATCTGAAATGTTAAACATAGAAAACATGTAAAAACTGTAAGGTTTTTATAGAATAATTTAGCAATAGTATGAAAATTTAAAGTTCTTATTCTTTTGGTTCTTCAAAAACGTGTGAAAATGTCTTTTATGGGGAGACCACTTTACAATGAGTCACATGGACCCACCAGGTGAGCTCCGCAACCTTGACAGCTGTATTTGTTGTAAGCAATACTTGGTACGGGCCCTTCCACCTGGGCTACATTATTTATCTAGCCTATATTATTTAATAGAATTATTACAGGCATACCCCGCTTTAAGGACATTCACTTTAAGTACACTCGCGAGTAAGTACATATCGCCTAATAGGCAAACGGCAGCTCACGCATGCGCCTGTCATCACGTCCTGAACAGCAATACCGGCTCCCTACCTGTACCGAAGCTGTGCGCATGCGGGGAGACTATATAGCCTGTTACACATGCGTTATTTACATCAGTTATGCACGTATATGACGATTGCAGTACAGTACATGCATCGATAAGTGGGAAAAAGGTAGTGCTTCACTTTAAGTACATTTTCACTTTACATACATGCTCCGGTCCCATTGCGTACGTTAATGCGGGGTATGCCTGTATTCATTTTCTAGTTACACACAGGTGACTATATTATATATCATATGTACCTTTTTGTAATAGGGTTTTTTATTATTTTTCTTTTAATCTATTTTGTTTAAATTGTTTATCTATATTTGAAGACTTCACTAATTATGTTGATCAATCACTATATGATTTATGTATTTATTTATTTATTTATATAATTTATTTTAATTTTATATTATATATTTTTTGTTTATATATTGGTATACACATATTATACACCGTTATATATATATTCCGTTATATCATTATAAGTTATTAGTTATCATCTAGCATTAATATATGTATTTGATTAATTAATATTTGATTTGATTAATTGATTGATTAATATATGTATTGATCACTCGGAGTGACGTTTACTACACTGGCCGGAACCCCTGGGAGCAGATGACGTCACTTCCGCTCTTCGGTGAGACGCATCCGTGACACGCACGCTACACCAGAGGGATACCAGAGACATCACTCATCCGGCTGCTGAGATCCACTGTGTGTGATCTGAATGCTTTTTTAAACCTTGAATCATGTGAGTGCATTGTATTTCACTTACCTTTTATAAATTTGTATACAGTCTGCACTATGTCCAGTTTTATTTACATCAAGGTCCTTTGAAGTCTGCATCCATATGGTGAAGATTGATTTCCTGACCGCTCTGTGGCTATACACACCCAAAGATACCTTTACGTGCTCTACATTTTCTCACGTTTGTGAGTACTTTTTAGATAGACCTGACACTATATTTACTGTCACTGTTGTCTTACTATATTGCACCATCATTTTTCTGTTCTGTTTTCACATATTTTTTGCACTTCCTGATGACCTACACCTATACCACTATGAGACTCACAAGGCTTGATTACAGTTTATCCATCAATTGACTAAACTTATTACTCAGGATTTCATTTGGATATATGTTTCTTTTGTTTACTGAGCACAGAAGATTGGAACTTGTTCCTGTGTACATCCCCTGTATACTACCATCACACTAGTTCTCCAGGTTTTTCTCCAATGAGTGTCTTTTAACCCACCATGTGAGCGCATGTCCTGGCGAATAAGTCTCCCTTTTACAATAAATTAGCATACAGTATTATGCTATGGAACTGGTGCTTCTTTTTCTTTTCTCTTTGTAGGTATCCATGTGATCAGGCTAAGATCACTATTAGATACACATCTTTCCCAATCAATACATAAGCACACCAGGCTTAGTGCTACTTTATTACTATATATTTCTACTTACCAGGGTGTCTGGTCAATGGTTCCCTGACCTCCAGGGACCCCTGGTTCAGGAAATACCTGCATCAGCCAAGAATACAAAATGGCCGTGGGGTTGTGCGGAGTCTTGTGTCAAATACCAACACAAATAAACTCAAATATGTCGGTAACCTGGGGGTCCCTGAAAGTTTGGGGTCAACAGAACAGCTCTGGAGCACACCACTTTTTTTAGGTAAGTAAATAAAATACAAATGGGAAAGTGTGGCTTTAAATCTTTACAGACTAAATTGTAAAGAAAAAAAAAAAACATGCTTAATGAGACTGCACAAAAATCAGTGCAGAAAAGGGGGAGGGGACTTCCTGCTCAGCTAAAGATACTAGGGGAAAGGGGGAGGGGACTTCCTGCTCAGCTAAAGATACTATAGGAAAGGGGGAGGGGACTTCCTGCTCAGCTAAAGATACTATAGGAAAGGGGGAGGGGACTTCCTGCTCAGCTAAAGATACTATAGGAAAGGGGGAGGGGACTTCCTGCTCAGCTAAAGATACTATAGGAAAGGGGGAGGGGACTTTCTGCTCAGCTAAAGATACTATAGGAAAGGGGGAGGGGACTTTCTGCTCAGCTAAAGATCACAGTGACGTCGGTTGCGCGACAAACACACAGGTGTTTTGTCTTTGTCTGCCGGAGTGCAGTAAAAGTGTAGTTTAACAAAGATGTGGGCCACCATTGTGGATCCCACTAGCTAGAATTAGGTATGTGAGGGTTTCACTTTATCTTGCCATGGATGTCAGCGATTACGAGTGATTACAGACTGGCAGATACAAACTGGTACCGTGAGTAGACCCCAGATGATACATTCTCAAATAGGAACAGCAAACATTTGGTGTGGGATCCAGTGTGGCTGGCTCAGGTTACCTATATATTACTGCTAGGGTGTCATTTTTTGCACCCTGTTTTTCACCTTAACATCTACATCATTATTAGTGTGGTTAATTATGATTTACAGTGTACACTATGACATAGCATGTTGGAGCACTAATTTATGTATGTGGCAAGAATACCCTACATGTCATACCTCAGCCCCACAGGGGTTTGTATTTGTTACATCACAACACTGCACTAAACGTTTGGGTGTATAATATCTTGCACTGATTGCAGGACACATCCAGCATATTTGGCAGAATAGAGGCTAATACCTCTGCCATCTGACAAATAGGGATACCTATATATTTGGTTTCTCATTGCGCATCCCTATAGGTTTTAATTATTTTTCAAGTGTTTACTATGTTTATCTTATATAAAAAAAATGTATTATTTTGGTTTAGCTAATTAGAGTGCATCATTAAGGGATCTGTCCTTTCCCATTTGTATATTTACATTTGCAGAGACTGGAACGGTTTAGATAAAAAATTTAAAAAGCCTTTCAAATCTCCTAATTTCAGACCCTTAATTGTTCTACTTCTGATTGGCTCAGTCTGAGCTCAGCAGTGAGGGTCAGGGAGATGGGGCTAGAATTCTACTTATTAAAGTCCAAGCTGAGATCTGGGAGAGCAGAGACGTTTATGACTCCGGGAGTGATCTGACGGGTCAGACCAACCATGGAACTCAAGGAAGATTCCTGCATTGTGATGAATGATGGGCATAAAATCCCAGTCATTGGTGTTGGAACATACGCCCTACAAAAGGTTAGTGTGTAACACGCTGTTCCAAGCGTGTTCTTTTCATGCTCTGTTTAGTTAGAACAGGAAATTGTTTCAGGGGCTCTGTGCAAGAGAGGGTTGATAGATGACATGCGGACACCGTGCATGCTTGTGGGGGATATGTATGAAGTATCACAAACGAAGCACTGCTCCACAACATTCCACAACTGTATCATTTTCAATGTATCAAGGCGCTTTCTTTCTTTGCTTTGCCACAACTTGCACTGTGAGCGTTTTGGGGTGTCTGTTATAAGAGGAGTTAGGGTCGGCCAGTTAGTCCTGTTATAACCGCTCCCCAAAATGTATAATTTATTATAATTACATAGAGGTTGAAATCCAAAGATTCCTGCGGTGCACAGCCTAATAGGGTAGAGGACCAGCAAGGTGTAGTTTAAAAATATACTTTATTGAAACAGCATGGTACAGGGGACACACACTCTGACGCGTTTCGGACTGGTATAGTCCTTAGTCATATTATAATTAGATGTATCAAAAGTTGCACCTGTAACTGGTGCAGTTTTCCGCCCTCTCTGTGCCAGGTTTAGGGGGTGTTAGCCTCTGCTCCACAGAGATCTGTGCCAAATGTAAGCAGCAGCATTACAATTATTCATTCATTTGCCGCTGCTCGCAAATTGCACCATGTTTGATACATTCCACCCATGTTTTAAATATATCTTTAAAGGGGCAGTGCTCCTTGTCTCCAGGTCTATTAAATTCAAGCATATCAGCTACTTATGTTTATCTGTTTGACTAATTATGGCTTCATAACTACTGTATAAGTAATGGAGAAAGCAAAACGAGCAATTTACCTGTAAATTTGAAAACTGACAAAAACATTTGTTTACCAAGTAAATAAAAAGTATATTTTATACTTTTTTTTTTTAAACACGTCAATCAGTGCCGCTTAACTTATTAACACTTTGAGCGCCAGAATGTCCAGTATCCCACAGCCCCTATGTCATGGCAACATGATGCTGTGTAGCGTCATGACGTTGCGCCGCGTCCCACTGCCATAGCCAATGCCACGCAGCCATGTTCACTGCAGTTGGAGGGGAAATTGCAGGAGGATGCTGGGAGACGCTGCCACAACAATTCTGCACCATGCCGCACCAAGTAACAGATTTTGTTTTACATTGTTCTCCGGGTTGGCCTTCAGTAGAAGGTGGCAACCCTGGGATAAGACCTCTTACCAGCCAGTAACCCAAAAGTCCCAAGAGGTACCTGTACCTGTACCATGTTTCCAGCAAGGATAATAAAAATAAAACTAATTTGGAAGCCCATACTTTCATTAAGGTGTTTTTATTAATACTGTGTATGTTGTGAGTCTTTCTATTTAACTCAGACAAATTGCCCAACTATAATTTATTATGATGTTTCATTACTCTTAGTCTCCCAAGAGTCTGGCAGAGGAGGCCACCAAGGTGGCCATTGAAGTTGGATATCGCCACATTGATTGTGCCTTCATATACGGCAACGAGCCAGAGGTTGGCCGGGCCATAAAGGCGAAGATTGCAGATGGGACAGTGAAGAGAGAAGACCTGTTCTACACTGGGAAGGTATCTAAACAAATGCCATTGTTTGATTTTTGATAAATGTGGTGCTGTTTTTAGCCAAGAAACATTGATACATGGTTCTGCTCGTTCTCAGAACTTGATGAACTATACTGTATGTGCATTACACCTTTGGGCAACATTAAACGGACCACATATACTTCTCAGGTCTTCTATAGATCCGTAGGTTTTATGGATCCTTCCGGTAATCAACGCTTCCCCTTTCCAGTGCTAAAATGAATTGACTCCTTCTCCATTTGCCTTTTCAGCTTTGGAATACTTTCCATGTACCCGACCAGGTTCGTCCAGCCCTGGAAAAATCCCTGAAGGATCTTCAGCTGGAATACATGGATCTGTTCCTCATCCAGTCACCCATGGAGCTTAAGGTCAGTTTATCCAATAATTGGGTTATTTAAAAGCCTAAAACTGGAATGCAGATGCTAATGCCAATTACTGATTATAGGGAAATAGTGTATGGTACTATGTTTGCTTTCCCTTGTGTCCAGAAACAACGTACAGGCAGTCCTCGTTTTACAACGCTTCGCTTTTCAACGAATGGCTTATACAACGCTGTGCAATGCATACCTATGTTCATTTTTACAACGCCAAAACGGCTTATCCAATGCTCTTACAACGCTTTCAACGTTGTGTATGTGTATATATATATATATATATACGCATACACATAAACAACGTTGCAAAGCGTCGTAAGAGCGTATATATATAATATTACTGTATACTATATAATATTATATTATACTATATAATATATTATTTATTATGTTATATTATATATAATACAGTATATACATTATATAATGTATGTGTGTGCTGCATATCTTATTGCCTGCATAAAATATTTGGTGTATTTTAGTGTTAAAAATGCCTTCAGGAATGGAACCTTTCATTTAAACAGTGTTCCTATGGGAAAATGTGTTTCGCTTTACATCGTTTCGCTATCCTTTTTGAGTAATGCACCTGTACATTTTTCCTGTGTTGCCTTCAAATACTGGACAAAGTTACCCAATTATCTGAGCTGACTTCCACCCCCTACTGAATGCAGCACTTATCTTAGATCTGTCTCCAAAACCCTGATTAGGTTCCATGGTTCAATAAAGAAGCTCTTCCTTCTTCCCAAACACCTAACTTCTGGAACAATTTTCAGTCTCTTAAAACAGCCTCCAGTTTAAGGTTTTTTAAGACTTCAACTGTTTCATATGTAGCCAGGTCCCCCCTGCCTGTCAGCACCCCCCCCTCACCTTGCTGGCGATCGCGGGTGCCGCCGAGTCCAATGGCGGCCCCGCCAGCCGATCGCAAGAGTGAGGGCGGTCAGGATCCTGCTCGGGGGTTACCGGGGACGCGTGCGGCCAGTTGCCAGGGCCGCGATGGCGTTGCAGGGCTCCCGGCGCTCCCGAAGCAGGGCGGCAAGGGCGTCGCCATCTTCTTGCACTTCGCGTATGCGCAGTGAGTCCCCACATGCGGTGGCCAGCAGGGAAGTTCGCGCATGCGCAGGGGACGCGCGCGAGAGGCAGCCAAATGGTAGAGGGCTCACAGAGGGGACTACATCTCCCATGAGCCTCAGGAGCGCCCCACGTGACGCCAGGGAGCCAATAGGGCTGCAGCATCTCCCTGCAGGGGAGATTAGATACATTTCGCGGGCTTGCAGCACGCTAGTCAGTCAGCGCCAGGAGCAGCCAGGGGAAGGAGGTAGGGTGCAGGAGTCAGTGACTCCCTGCACTAGGCCAGCAGCCCCCAAGGCCCGAGATAGCCCTGATCACCCAGTAATATTGAGTGTTGTAGGGACAGGCCCCAGGTTAGGGACCCTGTCACTTACTATTCAGAGCAAGTTAGGGACACAACGGACGCCGCGCGTCTACCCCAAGGTTTGGGCTTAGACCTTCGCTGTCGTTGCAGTAGCCATCCGGGTGGGATCGCCCCGGACGGTAGCTCCTGCATTCAGCCGACATCAGCCTTCGGATCCTTTGTGAAGTCCCTTGGCAGGTCCGGGTACCGGAGTGTCCGGCAGGTAATCCACAAGTGCACCAACGAGTCCTCTCACATTCACACGGGACATAGTGGCTGCGCAGTCACACATACACATCTCACTTGAAGGGTGGGGTAATACTGTGTGGGGTTACTGGACACTGGGTGGGATCATCCGGTGGGGGGGTAGGGGAAGGTAGCGTCCTGCGAGACGCGTTAGTTTATGTCTCCTCTAGGGAGGGACACCTGTTGATTATTGAGTGTTATGCTTGAGTACGGTCACGCTAGTAAAAGCATTATTGATTACACATACGGTGTGCTGAGTATTTGTATGTGTCCTGCGAGGAACAATTCCTGCTCTGCTGGGAACCATCGCAGGTGGAGGCGCTGCACCGAGTACAGGGTTACTCCTAATATAATTGCCCCAGGTTCCCCGTGGCGGAAGCTCAGCCCTCCTGTGAGCCTAACAGGTAAAGCATCACACCTGGTAACTGTAGGTTCTCCACACTATATCTGCTATTGGGTGGGGGGGAATACCCGTTACACATATATTAAATGTAACCCTCCCTGTCCGGAGGACACAAACTAAACAAATTAAATGGTGATAAAGTGAATATGATGGCTTACGTTAGGCAGCCTGTGATTGAGCCACCTGTGCTGAAGCTGGGATATCATGAAAAACTGATCTGTTGGGGAGGCTGGGGGGGGGGGGGGTTGAAGACCAGAGTTGCGCACCCCTGAAATAACCAATACAAGTGTTCCAGGACTTGGTGCAGTCCAATAGATGTTTCTTTTAGGTCCCTAGAACTATAGTGCCCTCCGGCCAGTGACCTGTTTAAGGGGCCACATCTGTCTGATTAATGCCTTTATTTTACTAAACTCTGATACCAATAAGTATTTTAAAATCTATTTGTAAAGACGGTGAGCTAAGACATGGGAGGGGTTTGATTTCCCGGCTGTCCCTTTTGTGTGATGTCAGTGTGTGATCAACAAGAGTTTGCACAGGCAAAGCCCCTCTCTCACCTCCTATCTTTTTACCTCTCTGATAAGCACAGGGTGGGTCAGCAGAGGAAACACGCCATTGACAAACTCTCTCCCAGTTAGAGACTCGGATGAAAAGGGATTTGTAATTACTTTCTAAAGAAACACAAAAGGCCAAATATTTGCTTTAAGCATGGTTACATTTGTTTAAGGAAGACAATTACATTGTTAAATTCTTTTTGCAAAATTTTGTTTTTGTAAACTTGGGAAAGCACCTTTTCAGTGGGGCTGAACATTAAAAAAAAATAGCCTGAGGGGCACGCGCCGGGACTGAGAGCGGTGTAGTCACGGGTCAGTTGAGCTCCGTGAGGAAAGGGAGAAAAATACCCTAAATACCCCCCAAAAACAAAATACAATATACAAATAAACAAACTAGTAAATGGTCTTATCCGGAACCTCGAGAAGATTAGATAACATATAAATATATCATTCAAAATCGTCCTACAGGAAAACACAATCTGGCCGTTGGTCCTGTGAAATCTCCCTGACCTCCGGCTACCCAGTGGCCTGGACGAGAGCTAGGCATACCGGCTTACCAGAGGTGAGTGATCTGGACCAGGATCAGGCAACAGAGTTAAGACATTTTTCTCTCACACAAGTGATCTTCAAGGGGAAGCACTACATTGTGAATGAATGAATGAACTGTGTCAGTTGGGCTCCCAAGATGGCGGCCGGGCGAAGCTGAGGGACTTCTCCTGCTAAGGCCGAGTCCATAGACGGACAGGCCGTGCTGAGGCGTGCGGACGCTCAGCGCTGAGCCCCTGCATCCTCAATGAGGATGCCTTGAGAGGGGGCTCACGCGAGCGTCCGCAGGCGTGCTGACGAGTTGGAGTTTTCAGCCGAGCGCCAAGCTGTTTTTCAGCGCGCTGTCGGCTGAAAACCTCCAATCACAGCACAGCAGTGTCAACGGAGAGAATTCAAGACCCACCTCGAGAATAACCTCGGGGGTGGGCCACGGGGTATTGCCGTCCTAGCTCAGACCATCTTGTCGGCCGAGTGACTTGGAGGGAAGGAGAGGAGGAGGTCGTGGGGAGCTGAGCAGGTTGTACTTGGCCCTGGCGATTGTTTTGTGGCTGCTGAAAGCCGTATCGTTGGGATATCGTTGCTCTGTCAAATAAAGAGACTGTTCTGCACCCGTAAAGACTGTGTGTGATTTGGAGAGTATAACCCTGGGACCTGAGGGGTTCTTCTATACCGGTCCTATCCCATTACCCTGGGAGTATAGAAGATGGAGGCGCTGCACCACTAAGATATCATGGAGGCTATCACCCCAGAAGCCCGGTCCTGGCTCCCCCACAACATCGCTGGAAGCTCAGGCCCTCCTGTTCCTCACAGGTACGCACCACACCGCGTGTAACCAGCCCCCATGCACCCCTCATACTCCCGTAGAGACTGTGGGGGGGCGGGGGAAACAGGGTTACATGTTGAGGCGCTGCTGAGATATGGATATCTATCAGAACAGGACCGGCTTATAGCGAGGCGGAACAGACAGACTAAGATGCACTCTCCCGGCAAGTGATTTTAAGCAGGTAGCGTGAGGCAACTGGGAGGGTCATAGTGGTAACCAATCCGGGGACCATGGCCAAGGGCCGCATTACGCTGGGGTGGATAGTTGGAGCTGATCAAGTCCCTTGAGGCGGGTAGCGTGAGTCACTGGGGGGGTCAGCCTGTTAACCAGACCAGGGACCATAGCCCAGGGCCCCGCTATAGCGGCCAAAAGTAGGAGACGCCCGTACCTAGACAAGAGGTATCTTAGCTATCACCCGCACCACAGAGCACTTGCACGTAGATAGGAGGAGAGGAGATCCGTTGAGCCTGGGGTACCGGCCACCTCAATTTAGTGGGTCACATCCAGTATGAAGATGCAGAGTCCACTTTTAGAGGAAAACATGGTCTAGGTACGAGATACCCGTTAGACATGGAGAGTAGGGCACAGGCACATTTGGAGGGAGTATCCAAGATGGCGGCCATCCCTACATGTGCTCCGTGGAGAGGCAAGCTAAAATGGCGGTTTCCACCAAGTCTGGAGCAAGCACGTGTGATTTGCAAAAGGACTGTGAGACAGTTGTGGCGGGAAATGTGCAGGAGTCTGGCGCCAAACCCAGATTCCTTGCAGGAGGAGCTGAGTGGCGCGAAAGGCGACAGGCCACGTCATGCTGACAAGGAGACGACCCCGCCTCTGGATTCCACCAGAGGGAGGGGGTCCACCCAGAGCCAATCAGGAAGGTCCTCCCCCGTGAAGGGAGGGACCGGAGACCTGAGTGAGGAGCGGGACTTTTGTCTGGCATTCAAGGAGCAAGGAGCTGGAAAACTGTGTTGTCTTCCCTCTGAACGAATCATGTCGGAGATAAGTACCTCCATTCACCAAGTACCTGGAAGCCTACTCGTCGTGGCCGTAGCGGAGCACGAATATGTTCGGTGCTTGTGTGTGCACTGCAGACTACCCGAGCCGCGGGATTTGTTCGGCATGCCACGGGGTGCCTCTCCAGGAACTTTGACGGAGGTGGCGGACGACAAAGAAAAGACAGCCCTGGGTCCCCGTTATACCATATCAGGAGGAACCAAGGCTCAGCTAGTTATTGAAATAAGCAAGCTGGCCACCCAGACAAGCGCGACCGCAGTGGAGGTACACAAACGAGGAAATTTTGTACCCATATCCACGGGTTGTATCGCCGAAGAACCAGGTGATTCCCCAGCGGAGGAACCGATCGTGATTTCTTCTTCAGATGAGGAGATGGGTGTAACATCGGTGGCGATGCGCCTACCGGCGAACTACCCCAAAGGCATCAAAAGAGAACAGACAAGTCCGGGGACCATCCGACGGCGAACACTGGTGCGGCCGGAGGCCCGTACGAGTGCCACCTCCGTGGTGACTCCCAGTGCAACGGAGACGGAGACCGAGACAATCCTAGTGGAGCCAGATGTCATCAAAAAGCAGCGGAGTGGTAAGGAGACCCCACCACCCCCTTACTCCCGCCAGGCACAGACCGCACTCACGGTGAACGGGAAAGAGAGGCTTGAGGCCTACTTGTTCGATCGTGTACCGGAGGTGCCACCGCCGCCCCCGCCGGTTCTCGATGCACGGCCGGTGCGTGACCTCGGGGCGGATGGGAGCTCTGCAGGCGATTCGGATAACATCAGTTCAGGTTTCACTGAAAGAAAGACCAGTCTTGGGGGAATGTTCTCCTCACAACAGATAGCCTTTGCCATGGCCAGGGCTAGGCAACCAAGTCGAGGCCCCTCCCGAGAGACCCAAAGACTGAGGGGGAGTGCCGCTAAAAAAAAGTTCGTTGGGCGGGGTGTTACCCATTTGCTGGACAATGTTCTGGACGTTTCACCTACCCCGGCCCTTAGCCCCCCTGCCCCGGCCACTGCCCCTGCCCCGTCACGAGTGGTGCCACCGGGACCTACCAGGGATAAATTATGTAAAAACCACAGATACTCCAAGGACTTGCGGGATTGGGAGTTGAGTGAGGATGGGTCTGAAGGGGAGATACCGTATTCTAGTGTTATACTGTACCTAACCCTGTGCCGTTTTCTCCTGCAGCTAAAGGGAGAGACCAAGATTCTCGCACTCCAGCAGAGGCTGGGTCTACTAGCCCAGTGTTGTCCAAGATGAACCCCACTAGGTATTATAATGCCAAGGGACGGAGAGACTGCTCGCGATCTACTGATGCGGGTACGTCCGGGGTATCATCACAGGTAGATTCTGATGCAGAGCGTACTAGTCAGGCCGCTAAGTATGAACACCACGATAAATGGTGGGCGCCTTTGTTCACCGGGTACCACGAAGGGATGGATCGTACGCGATTCTTATTGATTAAGAACGATGTAGTAGACCATTGGTGGGCGGCTGGTTCTTTCACTCCGCAGGAGATGGGGGATGAGTTGGATCACCGGTTGAGGGAGATAGAACAGAAACGTATTGTACCTCAAGGCCCCAGTATATTGTACGACGAAGTAGCCCCCGAGGAGCCATTGTTTTGGGTACTGCCAAGCAGGGCAGGGCATCGTACGCTTACCAAGCTAAGTCGAGCTGACCGGGCCATAGTAGCTAGATACCGTCAGTCACACGGTTATGAATATCCCTACGTGCCGGAGCCCATCATGAGAGAGGTTGAGGATAACCGAGACAGTTGGCTTAGGGAGGCAGTTCAAGAATACCTGCGGACCAAGTACGGTCGGGCGGGGTATCACAATGAAGATAAGATTAGTGAGCTAGTGTGTATATGGAGCATCGGCAGGTGTGTTTACATGCATGAGCATGGGCCGGTTCAGTCGTTCGCGGTGACTGTCACTGACCATAATGGACGACGGGTAAGGAAGCCTGATCCAAGGCACTATCTGTAGGGTTCTCCATGTTGGGAGTACCCGGATTGTACTTACAATGTCTACCTCATTATGCATGTATTATGATTGTTATGTGTGCTGTTTCCCAGGTGGTTCGCCGCAGGATGGTACTGCTAAAGATAAGTCCAAGTGGGGACCATTGGATTCCACCATAGGGAGAGTGTAGCCCCCTGTAAACAGCTCAGGCTATACCTATCTTCCTTCTACTGTGGTAAGTCCTGTTAAGATCAGGCGCCAGTAATCATTATGGGTTTTCCCCCTTCGTAGCCCTAACCTGTGGTAGACACAGGCCTGGACTCTGCTGCAGGCGTGAGCAAGAGGGGAGGTTCTGCTGATACCAGGAGGGGAGGGGCTAGCTCTATATTTAGCAGCCCACTCCGGTGAGTGAGGAGTTGTTCTTCGTCCTTGCTGTGTGCCGTGTTCCTCTCTTATTGTATGGTTCTTCAATAGAGAGAGTAGCTTAAGAAGAGTTAGAGTGAGCAGTGATACCAAGAGTCTAGAGCTGCTGAGTATTAGGCCGTGAGCCACGAATCCTGCGGAACGGTCCGAGGAGTATCAGGAGGCTACGGGCTCCCCGGCGCAGCATGCCGGTTGAGAGCGAGAGGAACCAAACCAATCAGCGTCTATAAGTAGAGCTGATAGAATCATAGACTGGTGGACCAATGCCCTCACCCCGCTGCCAGGGGAGATGGGGAGAGAATTCAAGACCCACCTCGAGGCTAACCTCGGGGGTGGGCCCCGGGGTATCGCAGCCCTAGCTCAGACCATCCTGTCGGCCGAGTGACTTGGAGGGAAGGAGAGGAGGAGGTCGTGGGAGTTGAGCGGGTTGTACCTGGCACTGGCAATTGTATTGTGGCTGCTGGAAGAATTATCGTTGGGATATCGTTGCTCTGTCAAATAAAGAGACTGTTCTGCACCCGTAAAGACTGTGTGTGATTTGGAGAGTATAACCCTGGGACCTGAGGGGTTCTTCTATACCGGTCCTGTCCCATTACCCTGGGAGTATAGAAGATGGAGGCGCTGCACCACTAAGATATCATGGAGGCTATCACCACAGAAGCCCGGTCCTGGCTCCCCCACAACATTGCGGGAAGCTCAGGCCCTCCTGTTCCTCACAGGTACGCACCACACCGCATGTAACCAGCCCCCATGCACCCCTCACACTCCCGTAGAGACTGGGGGGGGGGGGGGGGAAACAGGGTTACACATAAGGAAAAAGTAAAAGGAACCAACAATGACTAGTGTGTAAAAGATGGACTCAGCCGTGGCAGGGACACATAACACATAACAGCTCTAACCAAAGATAAAACCAAAGATAAAATCCAACAAAAAAAAATCTTTTTGACTCTCGTTTCTACGAGACTACCCAAACATGGCCCCAAAACTCAAAAAGATAAAATCAAGTGACCTAGTATCATATCTAGCTAAAGATAGAGGATCCCCTAGACCTCTGTCCTCCAATACACAAGAAGAAACGGAAGGTCGAGACTCGGTGGAGGAGGGCACGAGCGGGCAATCAACACAACAGGACATAATTGACCTATATGAGAGCTTTAAAGCACTGCTCCAAGTAGAAATTTGCGTGGTAAAAAGGGACATAAACTCCTTAGGAGAAAGGACGGTCACTCTAGAAACAAAATTAGATGAGACTATTCGCCATCAACACTCTCTCACCAAAAACACAGAACATTTACAGTCTAGGATGGTTGAATTAGAGGATCGACAAGAAGACTCCAAAAACAGGGAGAGGAGGAAGAATTTAAGATTCAGAGGAATACCAGAATCAATCTTGGAGCCTGATACATTCATACTAAAGTGGCTTTCTGAAATACTCCCTGACCATGCCGAATCTCTTCTGCTGGACAGATGCCACAGAGCCCTCCGTCCAGGATCCCGCCCTGAGGACCCCCCAAGAGATGTGATTGCCAGATTCCATTACTTCAAGGTGAAAGAGGCTTCTTTTGCGGCAATCAGGGTACAAATAACCTTTCGTTTGAGAATATCAACCTACAAGTCTTCCAGGACCTTTCTCCCACCACCCTCGCTAGACGCAGAGGCTTGCAACATATCACTTCAGCCCTGAGGAGAAGGGGAATTCAATACCGATGGGGGTTCCCGTTCCGATTGATGGTGGTGAAGGAGGGCACAACGCACTGCCTGAGAAGTCCGGAAGGCGGACCAGCATTCATGAGGGCCCTGGGTTTTATGCACAAACCACCCGAGGAGGCTCAACTAAATCGAAATAGCCAAGAACAGAGAAGGAGCAAAATAGGCCTTTCTGGAGTCCGCCAGAGATCGGTGGTGCCTTAGAAGTTAATCCTCTGGTCTAGAATCCCACTCAATGTTTCCCTCCATCGTCCCAAAAGAGAAATAGGCCACATAAAAATCCCCTGACTGAAGTCTCCTGTTGAGGCAGATACATCTGAAGGATTTAATCGTTGGTTCAAGGTCGTGACATGAGGGGGCCTCATTGGGGGGTCTAAGGACCAGACGCTTTTGAGAGTATCGTATTGTTGTATTGTTGTTATTCATAGTGGTTTTAAATAAGGAAAAGGTGTTAAAAGAAAAGATGGATCAAATTTTTTTTTTTTTATATATATATAAGATAAGTTATTGTTAAAATATTTGGTTATAAGCTGTTAAATTACTTGTTGTGCATTAATTCTGTAGTCTTCTGCCACGGCCGGGTTGTTCCGACCCTCCCAGATATCCGGCCGTGTTCCCCCGAGAGGTTGATGCACCTAAGTGCAAGCTCCTCTATTCAATCCTTGGTATTCCATTCATCCGTTTTATCCAAGGGCAATCGAGCTACAGGACATAATTGTCCCTAAAAGCTCTGCATTTCCCCCCCCCCCCTCTTTTTTTTTTTCTTTCTCCTCCCCACCCCCCCTTTTTTCTATATAATAGGGTACTACCCTATCACATTCAGAACATTCAAAACAGAGTGAATTCCTCTTCACTAATCATCCAATTTACTAATAACCACACTGAGAAATAAGTTAGATTTGCTCTTTCCGTATAAATGGCAATAGTAATTATATCACATAATGTCAAGGGTCTTAACGAACCCTGTAAGAGGAAAATGGCCATGACAGAATATAAGAGATATAAGAGCGATGTAATCCTCCTACAAGAGACGCACTTTAAGAAGAACAATATCCCTTCATTCATTGATGAACAATACAAACAGGTTTTTAATTCGAATGCACCAGCAAAAAAAAGAGGAGCTACGATTCTATTTAATTACAAAATTCCTTTTAAAGTTACCCAATCTAAATCAGATGGAGATGGAAGATATCTAATCCTAGCAGGATCTCTATACGGTCAAGACCTGACCTTCGCCAATGTTTATGCCCCTAATGAAACCAGCGCTAAATTCTTCACTAAATTCTTCTGTACCCTAAAAAAAGTAGCTAGAGGTAGGATTGTAATTGGAGGGGATTTTAACTTAACCATGGACCCAAACACTGATAGGACTGGGCCTGTAACCATTCGAAGAAAGGTAGATCGTAGGGCCCTGATCAAAGGTTTGGAGGAACTCAATTTGGCAGATGGATGGAGAGAACTAAACCCAACAAACAGGGAATTTACTTTCTACTCTCCTCCTCATGGTTCACATTCCCGTATAGACTATATTTTTATTTCCTCTAGAGCAATACCATACTGTGCATATTCAAAAATACGTGCTGTGGCCTGGTCGGATCATGCCCAGGTGGAGATGAGAATCTCACATCTTAATATGCCCCCACATTCAGTCCAATGGAAAATAAATGAGTCCTTACTCAAAATACCTGAGATTAAAAAAATACTGGATGAAGAACTAGAGTTCTTTTTCAAAACCAATACAGGCTCTGTATCATCCCCCTTTGTTCTCTGGGAGGCCCATATGGTCACCCTTAGAGGAAAGCTAATCAGTATTGCAGGAAATAGAAAGAAAGAAAGAAAGAAAGAAAGAAAGAAAGAAAGGGAAGCCAATATAAAGAGGGCCCTAACAAAAGTGGAAGAATTAACAAAATTACACCAAAGAGGGAATCAACATGTAGATCTAGAAAAGGTAAAGGAGGCCAAAACTAAACTGAATCTCCTTCTCATGGCTAAGGCAGAACAATCCCTCACCTTTACTAAAGCTACATTTTTTGAGAAATCAAATAAACCTGATAAAATGCTGGCCGCTGGACTTAGATCAGTTCCAACAAACTGTAATATCCACGCAATCAGACAAAAATCAGGTATTCTCTCAACAAATCCGACACTTATAATTAAGGAATTCCAGGCCTTCTATTCCAAATTATATGATGGTAATAAGACTAAACAAAGCAAACAATTAACAACCAAAATGGAAAACTTCCTAGATTCAGCTAATCTCCCCATAATTACTCCAGACGATAAAGACAAATTAGCCCAAATTTTCACACTCGAAGAAGTTCTCAGGGTTATTAAAGATCTCAAACCGGCTAAGGCTCCGGGGCCCGATGGCTTCTCGAACTTATACTATAAAAAAATTCTCTAATATCCTCGCCCCAGTACTTTTAAATATGTTCAACTCTATACTAATAGACTCCCAATTTCCCAACAGTATGCTCCAGGCAACCATAACACTAATCCATAAAGATGGAAAAGACCCTACAGACTGTAAGAACTACAGACCAATTTCTTTAATAAACTCAGACTTAAAAATATTCTCCAAAATATTAGCTATTAGATTAAATAAAGTTCTCCCATCTCTGGTTCATCCGGACCAGGTGGGATTTATCCCTGGAAGACAAGCTGCGGACAATACCAGATGCATTATTGAGTTGGTGTCATTAGCTACCAAAAATAAAATACCATCGATGTTCCTGAGCCTTGACGCCGAAAAGGCGTTTGACCGAATCGATTGGAAATACATGTCAAAAACATTGCAGGCATTTGGAGTGGAAGGCCCTTTCCTTAGAGCCATCGAGTCTTTATACACTACTCCATCGGCAAAAATATACTCCCAAGGTTTCTTCTCTGAGACCTTTCCTATAAAAAATGGAACCAGACAGGGATGTCCCTTATCTCCACTGCTATTCGCCCTCTGTATGGAGCCACTAGCTGCAAACATAAGAAACAACCCAAATATAACAGGAGTTCAGGTGAAGAGTCAGATATACAAAATCGCACTTCATGCAGATGATGTGATCCTTACAATAATCAAACCTCAAACTTCACTTCCAAATTTATACTCCACTCTGTCGTCTTTTAAGGATATCTCAGGTTTCAAAATCAATAGTAACAAATCTGAGGCACTAAATATAAATCTGCCTAAAGATCAAATTAAATTGATTGCTTTAAACTTTGACTTTAAATGGCAACCGAATAGGATCAAATACCTAGGGATATTTATCACAAAAAAATATAGTTCTCTGTATAGGGAGAATTATCCAAAGGTCCTAAGAGCTCTTAAGTCTGATATTAGGAAGTGGTCCGGCCACGCTATATCATGGATAGGCAGAATACACAGTTTAAAAATGAACATATTGCCCGTCTTCTGTATCTTTTCCAAACTCTACCCTTTCCATTGGTATTGGAGGAAATTAAAACTCTACAGTCTATAATAAACAAATTTATATGGAAAAATAAAACACCAAGAATTGGTAAGAAAATCTTAAATATACCAAACAAGACAGGAGGGCTGGGACTACCATGCCTAATGTCCTATTACAAAGCAGCCTAAACAAGCCAACTAATACTATGGCACTCTAATCCAGTCCACAGACGCTGGGTATCATTGGAAATGGATTTAGTTGCCCCAGTCGAATTAAGTAATCTTCTATGGTCCCCAGTGAGAAAGAGTCCCGAAATACTGAAATCCAGCCAAATTATAGCCCATTCACTCAAATTATGGAACTCAGTTGCAAATCGACACTTCCTTACAACACGGAATACACTTATGACTCCACTATATGATAACCCAGAATTTGGTCCAGGAATAGGCCGTAATAGGTTTATTGACTGGAAAATAGCAGGTATCACAAGATTAAAAGATGTAGGTTCAGAAGGATTTCCCAGAACATTTGAATATTTCCACAAAGATAAGGCTATCCCAAACAATCAGTTCCTCCAATACCTTAAATTAAAAGCCTTTTATAACAAAATCCGACCCCCCCGAATTGCTAACTAGATTTGAGTCACTTTGTCTAGCAGATAGTAACACACCTGGACTGATATCTAAATTGTATTGATACTTTGTTAGCCCCCCTCCACAAATGAATCAAAAACTGAAATATATGCTACAATGGGAGGATGACCTGGGGGAGGTATTAGACATGGAAGACTGGAATGATATTTTTCAAAAAGTTGCCACATCATCAATGTGTATCACAATCAGAGAAAATGCCTATAAAGTTATGATGAGGTGGTACTTAACCCCCATGAGACTAGCTAAATTCATCCCAGAGTACTTATCTACATGTCCGAAAGGATGTGGAGTACAAGCCACATTTATACATATGTGGTGGGGGTGCCCATTCATAGCAGCTTATTGGCTGGAAATCAAAATGTGGTCCCAAAGGTTTTTCGGTTTGGACCTACCAATGGATCCCTGGTTATTTCTTTTAAACAAACCATATTACCCCCTCACGAGACATGAAAATAAATTACTGTGCCACATATCTTCAGCCGCAAGACGCGAATTAGCGGCAGTATGGAAACAAACAATTATTCCCTCAATTTCCAAAGTTAAAAATAAAGTCTGGCAGATTTGCTACATGGAAAAAATGGGTAGTCTTAATAACGACACCAACACAGATTTTCAGAAGGTGTGGTTACCTTGAATTCTGAGTGAAAATCAACCAGAAATTAATACCCACTTAATTTTGTTGTAACAAAAAAAAAAAAAAAAAGGATATTTATATTAACTGTGTGATAGAATATTTTAAGAAATCTTGTTAGGTAAAATTGTAAATGAATGTGAACTTTCTCCCATCTCTATTTTCTGTAACCTTCCCTCCCCCCCATTTTTTATTTTCTTCATTCCTCCTCTCTCCCTAAAATTTTTTAATAAAAATTAAGTTTAAATAAAAAAAAAATAGCCTGAATAAATCCCTAAATGTTATAATATATATTATTATTATTTCTTTTTAAGCCTGGAGATGACCTCTTTCCTGTGGATGAAAACGGCTGCAGTATTTATCACAACACAGATATTCGAGATACCTGGGAGGTACGGAGTGTACACACAGGAGCCAGTAACACGGACCATGTGTCTATTGGATCAGTGGTTCCAGTTCATTGACACAAACAGTAGCACCAATCTCATATTCTTTTACCAGCAGGGACAGGGCCGCAGATAGATTTCCTGGGGTCCAGGACTACAGTTTTGATGCCCCCCCACCCAAAAAAAAACTTCCCACTCCCCAATGCAAAAAACGTCCAACCACCAAATACATACAAAAAAAATCTCAACCTCCCCCACAAATACATACAAAAAGCCCCCCTGCCCAATACATATAAAAAAAAAGAATACATATTAAAAAAAAACTGTACATATAACCTCACATACATACATACATTATATATATATATATATACACATGAATACCCCCAAGCCCCCCAATACATATAAAAATATCCTTAAGCCCCCCAAATACATATAAAAATACGGACTTACCTTCAGTCCGGTGTCTGTGGGGTATGCTGGCAGGGAGGGAGGGCCGACTGGCCGGCGCTGCAAATTTCGCCTGACCTCTCGCAAGGCCCTGCTGCTGGTCGTGGCCGGAACCTGACGCTCAGCTGCCTGCTGGACCTTTCCTCTCTCTGTCCCATGCCACCATGCTTCCAGGGCTGGTGCGTGCCAGGGCTCTGACATCAGCGCGCGGTGCTGAGGAAGCTGGGCCAAGCTTACTTTCGGCGCGCTGACATCAGAGCCCCATCGCATGCCGGTAGTGGAAGCTTGGCGGTGTGGGACAGAGAGAGGAAAGGTCCTGCAGGCAGCTGAGAACCGCGACCGGCCGCAGGGTCTGGCCAGAGGTCGGGGGAAATTTGCAGCGCCAGCCATCTGGGCCACCCCCCCCCTCCAGCCAGCGGGTCCGGGACACCAGCCCCAGCTGTCCCCCCTCTCAGCAGCCCTGAGAAGGAATGCTGGGAGTTGTAGTTCTCCTGGGGATATACTGTACTACTAAATACACTTAGTCTACAAGCTCTGTCTGTGATTTATATATGAGTGGATGTTTACATAGACGTTAGGATAAAGGTGGGCTGCTGGTTAGTCTTATCCTGCCCTTCTGGTATATAGAGTATACACTCACCCTTGTATGGGATAAGGGGGGGAATCACTAGTAGACTTTGGGTGTTTTTAATTAAATTGTCATAGTGCCAATTGGAGCACTATGGCATGACAATGCCCATTTGAAGTCAATATGAGTTTCGTCCATTAGTGCACAGATCGGCATTATTGCAGTTTATTGCCCTGTACTCATGAATTTCAATGTAGCCCAGTATCTGAAAAACAGATTGTTTAGCTTTAGGAGCTCCCGTACAATCAATGTGGGCCTGACCAATTGCAATCTAAGTTTCTAAGTCTTGGTGCCTCCGTCATTGCTAAACCAATTGCCTCCATAATCAACTCAGTTTTGTCTTCTGGACAAATCCCTAAGGCCCGGAAAACCGCCAGAGTTATCCCTGTCTTCAAAAATGGTGACAAATACATTGTTTCAAACTACAGACATATTTCTATTCTAACCTCTGTCGTCCAAAGTCATGGGAAAAAAAGTTAATTCCAAACTAAGCAACTTTTATAAGAAGTCGAATCTCCTTAGTCAATTCTAATCTGGCTTCCACCCAAATCACTTCACAGTAACGCCCCACTTAAAAATTTGCAATGAGATCCAATCTGGTATGGAACATTGACAGTTGACTGGTGCAATATCCTAGACTTTGCAAAGTCTTTTGATACTGTTGAACACGCTGTTATGATAAACAAGTTCAAGTGCTCTGGTATTGGACCACATGCTCTAAACTGGTTTAACTCTAATTTATCAGGAAGATCCCAGTATATGTCTATCTCAGGCTCCAACCCTAGCCGCTGTGAAATTACCTGTGGGGGTCCCCGAGGCTCTGTTCTGGGGTCCCTTACTTTTGTCTGTCTTTATAGCTGACCTGCCCACAGTTTGTAAGACAACTTCTCTGCACATGTATGCGCTGATGATACCATCCTATATGGACCCAGTCCCAGCCTCTTTGACCTTGCATATGTTTTGCAATCTGATTTTTCAAAGGCTGAAAACTGGATCACCCTAAACAAACTGTTTAAAAACAATGACAAAACAGTAACTATGGGGTTTGGGACTAAGGCTACATTTCGTAAGCTTCTCATGACAAAGCTATTGATTATATCTGGCTCTGACTTTAATCTTGCCTCAGTTACAAGCTTTAAATATTTGGGTATGTGGCTTGACTCCCATTGCACATTTGATTTGCATATTGACAAACTGACATCCAAAAATTAACCGAAACTAGGGGTACTTTATAGAAATAAATCCTGCCTAAGCACATTGGTCAGAAAGCGCATTGCACATCAGATGCTAATGTAAATTAGTGACTATGGGGAGGAAACTTGACACTCAATATGCCGTTTTGTCGTACTATGTTACTTCAACACCCAGTAATGATTATGTATTATGTTAACTGAACAAGGTTGGCTATCCCTTGAGTCCAAATGCAAGGGGACCCCCTCACCCCTACTGTACACAGCACTTATCTCCTTAAATCTGCCTCCAGAACCGTGCTTATAGTCCCATGGTTCAATAAATAATCTGGTCACACTTCCTTCATGTATCAATCACCCCACTTCTGGAACAATTTACCAGAGTCCTTCAAATTTGCTTCCTGTCTAAGTTCCTTCAAGAGTTCAGATGTTTCTCATTTTAAACACGTTTTTAACTGTAAATTATAATGTTGTCAACTTTATTTTGTGCCCAGGGCATACTTGGAAACGAGAGGTAACATTTTATGTATTTTGTTTTCTGGTAAAATATTTTATAAATAATAAATAACCCCCATTGACTCTAAACACACGAGTGCTTTTCCAGGCTCTGGAGGCGTGTAAAGACGCAGGGCTGGTGAAGTCCATTGGAGTTTCCAACTTTAACCGCAGGCAGCTGGAACTGATCCTCAACAAACCGGGACTGAAGCACAAGCCCGTCTGTAACCAGGTAACTACAACTACATTCTTCATATTCTCCAATATGTATACATGCTGTACACTAGGTCGGGGGTGCGCAAACTTCCTTGGCTGCGCCCCTTTGCCTGCTTTGCGCCTAGGTTCGCGCCCCCTCCTTGCCTTGAATACAGCATCAATTGACGCCATGGGGTCATGTGACGTCACCCGCATAGTAATTTGATGCCACGTTGCCCATCGCCATGGAGACACGTACACCAAAGCCTAGTAAGTGGGTTTACAGAGGCCTCGTGGTGACTAAAGTGGGGACTCTGTAAACGCCACAAAACCCTTAAAATCTATTGCACTACAGGTCTGTGTGGTGCTAACTACCTGTCTGGTTTAGGAGAGGTCGAGCTTCCGTGATGTTGTGGGGAAACAGGACAGGCTTTAGGTGGTTTCAGGCAGTAGTTCTTCTCTTGGTGTTGTGCCTCCAGTCACAGCAGGCTCCAGGGTCCTGGAGACAGTCCCTCCTGTGACAGTCTTCACAATCAGACCCCTGCCTAATAGACTGTAGACTCAGGCAGGGGTATATAAAATAGGATCCTTTATTACAGCCACTGCAGTTCTTGTTACAGAGGATGCATGATGTTACTTTGCAGGATACAGGTCTTGGGATGGCCCTAGGTCACACTGGTAGGCTGGAGGCCTGGCCAGGTGCCTTTGCTCTTCCCCAGCCCATAACGGGGCTGGAGATATGTCTCAACCCCTTGAAGGGGAGACTTGGACTGACTAACTTTTGGTGCTTCCTCTCTAAGACACAAAGGGGAGGGCACTAGGCCTGCACCATGATTGGCTGTACACAGACCCAGTTCCACCTCCACTCCTTATCACTCAGAGAGGCTGCTGGAGGAGGGGAAAAACATGATGACAGCCTGTTATAGCCTGCAGCTATCAGGACTTATATAACAGGGGGGCAGCAGAATAGCCAGAACCCACCATGGATACACTCTCCCCTAGGGGAAATTCCCATGTCCACACTGGGACCGAGTTTGGGTGCCATCCGCCAATCTGGAGCTCAGACTACAATAACAGGTTACACATCAGTTGGCATAGACATTAACCATTGGCACAGTACATCAGACATTACTACAGAATCACCTACTGCTTACAGAGATGATCTAAAGATGTTCTTCCTACAAGAAGAATCCCAATTGTAGAACTTGGGATCGGGTTTCTTTACCACCCGCCATCAAACATCATGGTCCACAAAAAATACACCTTAGGTGAACCACCCTATCTTGAAAGATACATCGTCCCACTAACCACTCTCCCATAATTGAACAGATTTTGTAGTCGGTTATAAATTCTTTGTGGCTAGTTTTGGCCCGGAGATACTCTGTTACAGCCGCTTTGAGCCAATCATACCTGTTGTTTTCAATTTCCTCCATAACAGGCTCAGGCACATAAGGGAATTATGAGACTGATGATAACTGAGTATTATAGGCCGGTCAGCTCGGCTAAACTTTAACAATTTTTGGCCAGTGCCTTGGCCCGGCAGAACCAAGAATTTAGGTTCCCTAGCCTCCACCTCTTGGTACAGTATGGCGGGTCCCTTGGGTGTTATGAACCCAGCTTAATATTGTGTACCCTCTTACAAATGGCTTCAGCTGTGTCCTCTGCGGTAAATGGACCTTCCTCCCACCAATGATCCACTACAGGACCATCCACCAGAAGGAACCAGGTCCTATTCATATTGGCGGCGTAGCCCTGAAACATAGGGTCCCACCACTTAAGGGGTTCCCCGGACTGATGTTCTAGATTTGGGCTACTAGATCTGGTGTCCACCTGAGAGGACACTCCAGAGGCATTTGACTGCTGAGACAGAGAGGACTCTCTAAATGATTTAAAGGATACTGGGAACTTAACTACAGGTATACTGCTTGCATAAGGTATCTCCCCTCTGAATCCTCATCCTCAATCCAACCTCCCCTTCCTCCAAAATCCCAATCCCTTAGATCAATGGATATTGAGCAGAATGAAGGGCACCACACTCCCTGAGCATAGGCCTCTCAGAGTATGCCCCAACAAGGTATAGTTCATGGTGGCAGCTAGAAGAGTACACGCTCCCTGGATTTCCCATCAGGGTGTGCCCCAACCACTGTTTTGATATTTGATGAAGGGTACCCGCTCCCTGGACAATTTCCCCCAGGGTGCGCCCCAAACTAGCACAATTACTTAATGCAAAGGTACACTGGGTCCCCAGCTACAACTGAAAAAACCTTCCCTACTTAGGGCAAGATGAAGGGCACACTTTCCCTGGTATAATTCCCTTGGGGTACGCTCCAACATATATTCACTTTGGCATGGGTCTAGACTCGCCTCCTCCCCGGTGAGTCTTCAGGGAGGGGACACCCTTCCTTAACTCGCATGGGTGCCCAGGGTCCCTGGTAGTGCCTGCTGCAGGAGGGGATAAACCCATGATTACAGCCTGTTATAGCCTGCAGCTCTAAGGACTTCCATAACAGGGGGGCAGTAGGTTAGCCAGAACCAGCCATGGCTACATAGTATTTATCAGAAACGTTGCAAGTTACTGACAGGGAGGGAGTTCTGTGTTTTTTTTCCAGCACATTTTCATGTTTAAAAATTGATTTATTGTAGTTTTTATATCAATCAATTTTCTCCTGAGAAATGTTCCAATGGGAACCGATACATCTGAGAAATAAACACTATTTGTATCTATAGGAGTGCCTATAGTAGCTTATTATTTAAAAAAAAGTGCCCGACACTGCCTGTGAACCCTATGAAAACTCTGTGATATTCTGGGTTATAACGGCATACTGTATGTACCCAGGGGAACAATGTCACATGTGTATGTGTGTAAGTCAGACCAATGAGCGCTCTGCGGTGTTCAGGGATGTGCACAAGAGCTGGCACTTCAGAGGCTTTTATGCCCTTCAGTGAAATTATTTATTGTCTGTGAGAGATCCTGGAGTCGGATGTTGATCTGGGGACATTCTTCCACCATCAGTAGGGCAGCTCCAAAACAAACTTAACAAAACAAATTGACCTCTATTAGGAGGGAGAAAGACCAACATTGGATCTATATCCAGTAAAATGAAAGGAAGCTGCTGGCTTGGGAAGTGGGGAGGGTCGGGCTTAAAACCTGGGAAGGAGGCGTCACAAACCTCCAACAGCTGAGACAGCTGAAAATAAGTTAACAAATTACACACAGAACCCCAGCAAGCTCTTTTCAGGAAACCCTGAGCCCCCACAAAATATATACAGTATGTATATAAGTGTCAAAAAGGAGAGCTATTGAGCTTGGCAAATGTATACAACAAGCGAAAGAGAAGCCCAATACTACATCCAATATGTCTGAAAATAAGTTAACAACTCTTTCAAGAGAATATATAGGTATTTTACTGTGTATTTTTGTCATATTGGATGTAGCATTGGGCTTCTCTGTCGCTTGAGGCTTGTAAAGCCACTGGCGTTAAAAATAATTAAATGCAGGCGTTAAACATAATTAAAATATATGCATATTTTTTCTTCCCTTGAGGCAGAATGTTGACATTATTGATTTGTGGTATTTATGACAGTAGGGGTGTTGGTGAGGCTGCCGTGCATTGAGATTCATTACTAATCTATCTATAACTTCTGCTGAGAACTTCTCCCGACCATTCATGTTGCATTTTAGTCTCTGGGGTGAGAAAGAGAACAATTAGGGATCTTCCATAAAGCGTGATTCAGAGAAATTAGCAATGAATCTCAATGTACTACAGCATCTTTCATAAATGACACCCCAAACCTGAGCTAGCAGACTCCTGTTTCCACAGATGAAAATGTAGACACCTTGTTTAGCTTATCTATCCATATTATATACATCTTGAAACTGGTGTGGCCTGATTCTCATTTGTCCCTTTGTGTGCTGTGGTTGTCACAATGTTTCACGGCTGGAGTGGTAAATCATTCAATCCTAAACAGTTCCATTCCCTCCGCAGGTAGAATGTCACATCTACCTGAATCAGAGCAAACTGCTGGCTTTCTGCAAGTCCCAGGACATCGTGCTGGTGGGATTCTGCGTGCTGGGATCCAGCAGAGGTCAGAAGTGGTAAGAGGCAGCTTGGAACTGGACTTTATGTTTACTGACCATGAAATACCTGCTAGGCCAGTACAGCAATAGTCCTTTTTCCTTAACCCCTCTCTTTGTATTTTTCTCACGGTTTTCCCTTTTTCCTCTCTCCTCCCTCCTGTCACTGAGCCCTCCAAATCCACCAGCTGGTGAAACACTGTACTACATCACACCTCCTCTTTTCCAGGGTACACCAAGATAATCCCGTCCTCCTTAAGAATCCCGTGTTGAACACGATTGCTATAAAGCACAGCCGGACACCCGCTCAGATGGCAATGCGCTACCTGCTTCAGCGTGGCATTGTTGTTCTTGTAAAGAGCGTCAACCCAACCCGGATCAAAGAAAACTTCCAGGTAATAAGAGGACAGAGGGGAAGAGGTTTATAATTCTAGGGAAACATGCAATAGTCCTATTAAGTGTTTTAAAACAGAGCAACGCCAGGGCTTTTATTTAGGTATGGAATGGCAAAAAAACACCCAACATTTTCATTTTTGCATAGACATATATTCTGGGCCGCCAACAGAAATCAATGGACCAAGGACAAATTAAAGGAGAAGGTCCCCCCACCCCCAACCCATAGCGCACCAACCATGGGGGGAAAAAAATCGTGCGCAACTTTTACTTATCTGTTTTCTTGTTATTGTTAATACGGAAAAAATATTACAATGCAATCGGTTTATTTTAATATTTTCAACAAAAGACAAAGATACACATTGCTACATCCAATGTGACAAAAGGCCCGGGGGGGATTCAGTATGGGCCTGGGGGGGGGGGGGAAATATGGGCCTGGGCTGGGGGAATATGGGCCTGGGGTGATGGGGGGAGTTAAATATGGGCCTGGGGGGTTAAATATGGGACTTGGGGGGTTCAATATGGCCATGGGGGGGGGGGTTAAATACAGCATTCCAAAAGTTTTCCCTTCGAGAAAGTCGCTGTGTGTGACGAAATGCGTCAGGGACGTTATTACGTCATCACGTTACGACATTACGTCATCACGGAAGTGCGCGATCATGTCGGATCGCGCATGAAGTTTATGCAGACCTTGTGACATCCAGGGTCCTGGGAAGCACATAGCTGAGCTGCCGTCTATTCGCTGAGGGGTTATTCTCTGCCATCCAGCAGCCCTTCATCCATTGCAAGTACAGACCAAGACGTTCCTTGTGGATCACGCAATTGGACTGCTGTGGATATATCTGCTTGGCGGTGATATACAATTTCACAACTGCTCATATTTTATTGAATCTTGTGAGTGCGATTCCTATCCCCTTCCCCCTTCCCATCCAATAAATGTTATCTTTTTACGCTCTGGGGCGTGCGTTTTCTCCTCTTTTCTTTCCTCTATGTTCTACTGGATGTGGTTCATCCTATTTAGAGCAGCCTGAATTTCCCCTCCAACTGGCTACAACTACCTCATACCTTTTGGACTTTATCACTTGGCCCAGGACACCAGCAGCAGCAGCAGACACCTCCTGTTGGCGGCCCTGCATATGTTGCTCTTGTTTACCAGCGAGATGATTCAAGATGGAAAGTAATAAAACTCTCCTATGTAAACCTGTGCAAAAATGATGCATATTACATTCTATTGTGTGGCTTTGTATGTCTGCCTAATGTATACTGTATCCCAGATAAATGACTCTGTGTTGTGCGCTGACCTTACTCCCTGCTCTTTGAATCTTGCGCCTCTTCTGTCGTTTCCTGCTCAGTAATTCTTGCTGTCCCAAGACTGAACCTGTCTTTTCTTCAGGTCTTTGACTTCCAGCTAAGTGATGAAGACACAAAAACTCTTGATGCCCTCAACCAAAACATGCGCTATATGAAAAGCAGTCAGTAAGTAATATCATTGGCTTTCCACTTTCAATAACATTCATAATATATTTATTTAATTGATTATTATTATATTATTATTTATAATAATAATATAACACAAGTAATGTTGGATCTCTGTGCTTCCCAATATCCATTGTGTTTGTATAATGAGCTGTAGTATTTCAGTATTATAGTATAGGTTCAACAAAGACCTTAGAAAGACTTTAGAAAGGCAGATTTTAATAAACTGAGATCTAATCTACAAGGAATTCATTGGGGTGATGTTATTGCAGGGAAAAACTAGAAGATAAATGGGCAGTCTTTAAAACATTGTTAGAAAAGCACACTTATCAGTGTATACCCTTGGGTAATAAGTGTAAAAGAAATAAGTCTAAACCAATGTGGCTAAATAAATAGGAAGGGAGGAAATGGACAAGAAGAGGCAGGGGTTTAGATTCTTTAAGTCAGAAGGGACGGAGACATCGTATCAGAATGTAAGGAATGTAACAAAAATTGCAAAAGGGCAATCAAATTAGCAAAAATAGATAATAAAAAAAGGATTGCAATAGAAAGTAAGATCAACCCTAAAAAGTTCTTTAAGTACCTTAATAACAAAAAAAATTAAAAAGAAAATATAGGAAACTAACGCCGGGTCTCTCAGCTAGTTGGAGATAAGGAAAAAGCAGAGGTATTAAACCAATTATCTGCCTATGTGATCAGCAGAGAAGAATCAATTTCAATAGTAGTACCATAGGAGGAAGACACAACCTCCATATTAATGAACAATTGGTTAACTGAGGAAGAAGTTAATAGGCGGCTTGTAAAAATTTAAGTAAATATGGCACCTGGCCCTGATGGCATACATCCAAGGGTTCTCATGGAGTTAAGTTCAGTAATAGTCAAACCATTATATTTAATATTCAAGGACTCCATTTCCACAGGCTCGGTACCACAATACTGGCATAAAGCAGATGTGGTGCCTATATTTAAAAATGGAGCTAGATCACAACCGGGGAATTACAGACCTGTAAGCCTGACTTCAATAGTGGGGAAATTACATGAAGGTTTAATTCGGATAATATTCAGGAATACCTAATGGAAAACAAAATTATTAGTAATAGTCAGCATGGATTTATGAAGGATAGATCTTGCCAAACTAACCTTATTTGTTTCTTTGAGGAGGTAAGTAGGAATTTAGACCAGGGTAATGCAGTTGATGTGGTCTATTTAGATTTTGCAAAGGCTTTTGATACAGTTCCACACAAGGTTGGTGTACTAAATAATGCAAATTGGACTCCATAAAAATATATGCACCTGAAATGAAAACTGGTTGAAGGACAGACAACAGAGGGTTGTCATAAATGAAACTTTTTCAGGTTGGGCTAAGATCATGAGTGGAGTACCTCAGGGATCGGTACTGGGACCCCTGCTTTTTAACTTGTTTATTAATGACCTTGAGGTTGGCATCGAGAGCAAAGTCTCCATCTTTGCTGATGATACTAAATTGTGTAAGGTAGTAGAATCAGAGCAGGTTGTAATTTCTCTCCAGAAGGACTTGGAGAGACTGGAAACTTGGGCAGGTAAATGGCAGATGAGGTATAATACAGATAAATGTAAGGTTATGCATTTGGAAAGCAAAACTAAAGAGGCGACTTACAAATTAAATGGGGATAAATTGGGGGAATCGTGAAGGAGAAGGATTTAGGAGTGCTTGTAGACAGCAGGCTTAGCAATCATGCTCAAAGTCATGCAGTAGCTGAAAAGGCAAACAAGATCTTATCTTGCATTAAACGGGCCATGGATGGAAGAGAAGTAAACATAAGTATGCCCCTTTACAAAGTATTAGTAAGACCACACCTTGAATATGGAGTACAATTTGGGGCACCACTCCTTAGAAAATACATTATGGACCTAGAGAGAGTGCAGAGAAGAGCCACCAAATTAATCTAATTTATGAGAGGCTAGCTAATTTACATTTATTTACATTAGAAAAGAGGCGTCTAAGAGGAGATATGATAACTATATACAAATATATTCGGGGACAGTACAAGGAGCTTACAAAATAACTATTCATCCCAAGGGCAGTACAAAGGACTCGGGTCATCCCTTAAGGTTAGAGGAAAGGAGATTTCACCAGCAACAAAAGAAAGGGTTCTTTACAGTAAGGGCAGTAAGGGCAGTTAAAATGAAGAATTCATTACCCATGGAGACTGTGATATATTTGTTCAAAAAAAGGTTGGACATATTTTTAGAAAGGAAAGGTATAAAGGGATATACCAAAAAAGTAAACATCGGAAGGATGATGATCCAGAGATTAATCTTTTATGAGACATCATTGGATGATATGTCACTGGGTTTCTTTGTTTGCCTTCCTCTGGATCAATAAGTAAGTATAGATATAGGATAAAGCATCTGTTGTCTATATTTAGCATAGGTTGAACTTGATGGGCGCATGTCTTTTTATGTAACTATGTAAGTACAGATGCGGCCACAAGTATTAGAACTCTTGCTTGGGAAATTCTGTGGCAGTCTCACAGTAAATGCCTCAACATTTCTGTAAAATTCTTAATGGCCCATTGGATTAACACAGCAGGGGTTTGAATGGGGCTGCAGGGAACCACAGCTGTGTTAATCCAATGGGCCATTAAGAATCTCACAGAAATGTTGAGGCATTTACTGTGAGACTGTCCCAGAATTTACAAGGTAAGTGTTCTAATACTGCTGGCTGCATCTGTATTGTACAGAGCAAAGAGGGATTTGTGTTGTATAATGTGAAGTCATCAGTGGACGGCAGCATGTGCTAACTTCCATTTAGCTGTAGAACCATGTTGAATATGGGCGAATATCCTAATACAGCTCTCCTACTGCAGGACATCTCCCTATCAATTACTTATCCATACTTTATCATTGTTTCCCCAGCTGGAAGGACCACCCCAAGTACCCATTTACTGATGAATATTAAGAGAATGGGATGTCATGTTTCGAGTACCACCCTGAACATCCGTGCCACAGTATGACAAGCGGCTCCTTCTTATGGGGGTAATTCTCCCATACCTGACACATGTGAAATTCTAATATTGAGCAAAAGATCCCAAACTTTTTAACTGTCCCACACACTTTTCTACAAAGACATCATCAACCTAGAAAAAGAGACCCTACCAAGACCCAGCTCTAGAGGGAGAGCAGGTATCCATTTGTCTTTCTAGCACTCATCGGCTCGATTCTTCAGTCAAGAATAAGCCCTACTCATACCCAGAATGCAATGGGACTGTAGTCACAATTCACACCATGGGTTTGGGCATACAGTAGAAAATCATGTCTCCCTTTCTTATGAGGGCGACTTCCTGATTTTTATCTGAAAATGATAGCATTCTTCTGCTGTCTCTTTAAAAATAATTTCCTCTTCCTAATGATATTGAACGTTTATAAATCCCCCCGTATTATCATCACAAATCTTCCTAAAAGTAACTTTCATATGTTGGCCAGAAGGGGTTGGGTGATGAATTGAAGGCTCCCTACATTACATCCTTTATATGTTTCTTGCAATAAAAGGAGACATATTTTGTTCATTATGTGTAAGAGTAACAGAATATAAAACAGTTATACATGCATGTTTATGTCTAATAATATCATCGTGTCTGTTCATAAAAGCATGTTGTCTGTGTCTCTTTCCTTGAACAATAAAATGTATGTAACATACACAGTAAGTCAAGTGTTTTACTTTGCAAAATGTTTCTGGACAACTCTGGCAGCAAATGGGTTAATTATGCATTCCGACATAATTCCAGTTATCAGAAAAAAAAGACAGAATGTATCCAAACTGCATAGTGATATTCAGCACCTATGTGTGTGATATATTTGGGACGGGGGAGGGATTCCTCCCTGGAACATGCACTGTAACATTGTGATGTCAGAGAACAATAGCCTCATTGTAGTTCTAGCACAAGGACAGCCGCAGCAATGTTAACCTGCAACATCGTATAGCGTTCTGATTACACAGACGTCTCCCTGTTACAGTTTGGCAGATAGAGGGTAACGTGTACAAAAGTGAATAAATTGCGCACCAAGGATTGGGAATAATGACAATAAATTGTGAGCAGTGTAAAACACAAAAACTAATAACGAATGAAATAAATAAATGACCTGAGTGCAGGAAATTAATATTTAGGGAGTTGGCTGTTAATCAAAAAAGATGGCTCAGCATCTCATGGCACTGAAATAGAAAAAACAAGAAAAGCGCCCAACTCATAGCGTAGTATGTAAAATAAAATATATTATACAAATGGTGAAGGTGAGTATCTCACGTACAAGATGATTAACATATATAAGCCCGTCATGCAATAACCAGCATGGTACCACAAGCGAACACAAACTCCCACGTATAAAGATTGTCCTTAGCCACTGGAACAGCAATAAGTTGATCTCCTTCTCCAGCCACTTCGTGGGGGAATGATGTCCAGGTTCCAGCCAGTGAGGGATAAAATCATTGTCAGGGGAATCCAGAAGATGGTATGTAGCCACCGCTGAGAAATCACGTAAAGTCGCTACATTCAGCAGCAATATAACAGTAAATCAGTACTGCAGCGGGTGAGCGCACAAGTGATTCACCGGTACATGGCAGGAACCGCGAGGCAAATAGCAGCTCTACACTTAGCCTGTACAGATATCACCAGCAGTAAATCAGCACGGCACAGGGTGACCGCACAGATGATTCTACACGGTAGCAGATCAACACTTAGCCTATAGCCTGATAAACTGTCAATAGTAGTGCTGGTATAACACTAAAGAGTCCCATAGAGAGGATACCATAAGCATGGATAAAACAGTACTCCTCCTGTGTTTAGAGCATAGCAGAGCTCAGCTGTAAAGCAGAGGAAGGTCACCAGTGACGTCATCTCAAGCACCGTGAAAAGCGCACGGTAACAAACTTCCAGGAAAACGCCTTAAAAATCAGCACAGATAGAGACCAACAGCTGACAAAGCCACAGAGGGGAGGTAAGCAAATAATACAGATATTAATGTGCTCGATAAACAGCATCCAACATGTTTCGTACGAGTAAACCTACTTCATCAGGGGTAAATTAACTAAGAACGGTGCTAATATTTAAATACCCTAACACAGCCCCATTGGCCACCTGGAACCAGCGGGCGTGTGTACTAGGACCAATCCAGACACGGGCTCATGCAGTAATGTCCGATAGAAAAAATCGCCAGGGTTTTTAAATCGCCATTTTTGACAGCGTTGCTATGACGGTATACAGAAACCCCCAAATACCAGTGATAGCAACATTTCAACAAATGGCGAGTTGCCAGCGCCGAGATGATCGGCCCTCCGAAAAGGGCTCACCCGGTGAGTTGTTTCTGCTGCAGAGAGAGAGTGCCATCTCTCTCTGCGCAAATCTCACCGAAAATTAAAGTTGTTAAATTTAAACTTCATTAATAGTGTTGATGAGCAGGGGGTCTCCGGAGCAGAACCGCATTGATTTGAGGTCCGGGGACCCCCTGCTTCCCGAGATACAGGCCCCGTTATGACATGGTATCTCTTATGCATTTAAATCCCACTGTCACGGGACATTTACATGCATAGGAGTAACCGACACCCCATAACGGCGCCTGTGTCCCGGGAAGCAGGGGGTCCCCGAGGCTGAAATCAAAGCAGCTCAGCTGAGGAAACCCCCTGCTCCCGCACACTATTAATAAAAATTACATTAAAGCAGCTTCATACCTTACTAGAGCCATCAGATGCTTTCTATATAATCTGGGAATCTCCATTTAAAAGATTATAGAGGTCTAGTTTTTTCTGCAGAGCCTTCTATAAATTCCTTTGAAAAATTAACTAAACCCCACAAATTTTCTCAATCCTGTGATTGAAGTGGGTCGGGGTAAAATCTGTAAAGCTTCCATCTTATGCTGAATCGGACCCTTTCCTTTGTGAAATACTACCCCCCAAAATGACCACTTGTGAGCACAATATAGATCAGTGTTTTTCAACGGGGTTTCCTGGCATCCCCAAAGGGTTCCATGCAATTTTCAGGTAATTTGATAATTGTACCAAATAAAGAATAATTTACAATGCATCTGATCTCAGACGCGCTATTAGAGAGGGTCAGTGTTCCTTACAATGCATCTGATCTCAGACGCGCTATTAGAGAAGGAGAGGGAAAAAACGGAGCACTATCTCCAATGCTGTAAAAAACAGCCAATAAACCACAGGGTATGCGTTCCCAAAATAAAGCTATTTAATGGCTCAAAAATCAGTTACAAAACACACCAACGCGTTTCAGACCTTAGTGGTCCTTTATCAAGGTGAATAAAGGTGAATTCACCTTGATAAAGGACCACTAAGGTCTGAAACGCGTTGGTGTGTTTTGTAACTGATTTTTGAGCCATTAAATAGCTTTATTTTGGGAACGCATACCCTGTGGTTTATTGGCTGTTTTTTACAGCATTGGAGATAGTGCTCCGTTTTTTCCCTCTCCTTGTCTGTGAAGATTTCTACAACGGAGGCACATTCAACCTGGAGGTGCTGGACATCTACAAGGACTTTCTTTTCATCGTGGAATCGGTTTTCCCAAGTGAGTCCGTTCCAGCTTTGCCTCAATCAAATTTCCAGGGATCATCAACTGGTAACTATCCTTACCTCATTGCCTTGTGGGATAGCTGTTTACCTGATCCAATAGGACATATACATATCAACAGGTTGTCTTCCAATTCATTATAACAATTTTCAAACTACACAATTGTCTTGAGAGCATCACACATTTTTTTCTTCTATTGCGCTATTAGAGAAGGCCAGTGTTCCTTACAATGCATCTGATCTCAGACACGCTATTAGAGAGGGTTGGGGTTCCTTACAATGCATCTGATCTCAAACGCGCTATTAGAGAAGGTTGGGGTTCCTTACAATGCATCTGATTTTAGACACACTATTAGAGGTTTGTGGTTCCTTATGTGAATGCAGCCTTTTCTGGGTTACCCCCGGGGCACCAAGAACTGCAGACGGGGTCGGTGAGTATTAAATGAGTATCGGTGAGTATCAACAAATCAAGGAATCTTTATTGTGAGTGCCCAAGGAGATGACACATCAGCAAGCAGCTTCAGTGGGATCTGGGGTGGGGCAGTCCCTAGGTATAGGTTACAGAAGATAAGGTGGCACTGCCCTATTACAATCTAAAAAGCTCTACATAAGCTTTATATGAGCTTGGTTAGCATGAAATACCTACATCCCATAATAGTTGTTTTTCCAAAAGTTAAGTTTCAATTTCTTTAGGAAGCACATGATGTCCTGTAATTGTCTCAGAGCCAACCTTGCCCACTCATACATTCTTTCACACAGAAATGGTACAATAACAAAGTACGTCAGGGTACTGATTAATTATATTGCTATAATTCTGGGCGTTGAGCCGCAGGCACAGCCTTGAAACGCTACTGTCAGCGAAACTCATCCTTACCCACAAACCCGTATTACACGTCCACATAAACAGAAGTGACAAAATGGATGACCAGTAACCCCAGACTCTCTTTCTTTTGTATAGCCCTCCTGTCCATAATTCTTTCACAGTCTCCCCTGTTTATACTTGAAACAAGAGTTCACAGGTATAACCCAAAATTAGTTGGTAACATTGATTAGTCTCTGAAATTCCAGATCAGCCATGGAGGATCAGTGATTTTTCTTTTCGTATACACTTCTCCAGATCCTTAGCCATGGATATATCATATTCATTCCGATATCCATTATTATTCCAGTTGATATTGTGATAGTTCGCAAGGGCTATACCATCCAAGGATTAATACAAGGGGGTTTCTTCTGTTCCTTCTTCTTGGATGGGCCATTACTTGTGGGCTGGGTCTGAGGTACTTGGCAAGTAGTAGTTTACAAGACACAAAAATGACATACATTGGGAAGAGATAAACAACAATTAGAATCAGTCCTTGCACCAGTTACACCTAGAATCAGTTTCGCTCCCAGTGACCCAAACCACGTGCCTAGTCCCAAGTCCCAGCTAGAGGATATTTTCAAAGAGTCTACAAACTTTGTAATTTCTTCTTTTATCCTAAGTGTACATCATGGGTAATATTAGCCGTATTGTCAGGTACATACAGTAGGTACAACACCACCACAGCACAAACATTTCTGCTCCTATAGTTATATTAGTTTTTACTGTAACGGAACCCGCCTTTCCCGAACTGGGAATAAAATCTCCTGAGTTATTGTAAAGATTCTGTAATTGTCCAATAATAATATTTCTATGCTTCTTCATTACTAAATGCACGGAAATCTTCAACAGAAAAATGTAATCATAACACACTCTGGGCCTCATGCAGAGAGCATCGTTATTTCAAAACTCGCCATTTTTTGTTCAATTTCCCTCAGAAAACGGCATAAAATGGCGAGTTGCGAAAAACGCGCCATTTTTTTATTTCTATGTTTAAAACTCGCCTCGCGGCTGGCGAGAACCTCCATCGCGCCATTTTTAAAACTCTCCGAATGCAGAGAGGTGCGAACGGCAAGTAGCGGCTGTTCGCGCCAAAAAAAGGCGCGATTCTCGCATTTTTGCCGCGCCACGAAAATATGGCAAGATGGCGCTCGCCGCCTATAGTAAAGGGGAAAAAAAGGCGCGAATTTGTTTTTACACGTTTCTGAAGCGCGCATCTCGCCAATTTAAACTCGCCACACGCATCCATGTTAAACATAGCAGAATTCGCACTTTTCTGCATATGGAGAATAAAACTCTCCAAAAAAGCTACTTTTTATGAAATTCGCCATTTTTAAAATTCTATGCTCTCTGCATGAGGCCCTCTATCTCTCTGATCTTTTGTTTGATTTGAATATGTGTACACATCTTCTCAATAAACTTAAGAGGAGACTATTTTGTGAAAATCTATTGAAAAACCTTTCTACCTGGTCAATTTTTCTATGTAAATAGTAGTAAGCACATTCAATCTTGACATAGCCTTAAATGTTTATAGGTATGCGTATATAACTCACTTAAAGGCATGTGTACACAGACATAGCAAAATGTAACATTAATACTGAGGACCACCCTATGTGCTATATCTAGCAACAAAATGCTTTCTTCTGCTATCCCAAAATGTCCTAACACACATAGCTATATCAGAATATGGACCCCTTTCATTTTCTTTACACTTTAGTTTAGTTATCAGATAAAGAAAAATAACAACACAAATAACCCCTAATAGTAACCCAACCAGGATCCACTGATCTGTTTGGTAGTTTCTGGTCAGAGTCCTGAGCCAGGTGTTAGTATCTGAAATGTTAAAAATAGGGGGAAAAATGTAAGGGTAATATACAATAATTCAGCAATAGTATGAAGATTTAAAGTTCTTATTCTTTTGTTTCTTCAAAAACTTGTGCAAATGTCTTTTATGTGGGAGACCACTTTACAATGAGTCACATGGAACCACCAGGTGAGCTCCGCAACCTTGACAGCTGTATTTGTTGTAAGCAATACTTGGTACGGGCCCTTCCACCTGGGCTGCAATGCATGTTTTCATTTAAACGATTTACCATCACCCAGTCTCCAGACTTGAGTAGGTGCACTTTCAGGTTCTATAATGTAGGCTGTACAGCTTTGACCTGTGCATGGGGAGACTGTAAAATGTTTGTTAGTTGCATGCGTTTGCGAATAGGTGTGCTACGGATGCACATAAAAACTACAGAACATAAGTCCAATGCTGCTTTAGGAAGTCCGGGGCCCACCAATCACGGGAAACAATATCAGTTATCCCCTCTTTTGTTCACCATGTTCCATGCGAACAATGTATGACAAAGGATGATGGCATTTAAAACATTAGCAGCTAAGATGCACACTTGGCTGCTTGATCTGCAGCAAAATTACACTGGGAAATAGGGTCTTTGAGATTTGTATGTGCAGCAACCATAACAATAACAACCACTTGTGGTAAAATTAAGGCCTGTAGTAGGGCTTTAACATATTGGGAATTGGCAATCAGGCACCTGCAGATGTAAAAAAAAACCCTGAAACCTTGGGCAGGAGATTTGCATTAAAATCTAATGCTAGGCACAAATATAATCTGATGCCAAATTATCCGTTGTACAGCATCTCTCCGACAGCAACCATCAAAATACAAAATAAAATCTGGATTGCTTAGAGATACATTCTTTAAGATGAGAGGTTATGGACGTGGGATTCAAGGTGGGACACCTTTGGAGAGATAAATGGTCAAAAGTTATAAAATATATCACATATTTAATTAACTTTACAGTAGAAAAATGATCCGTATTGGACTCCACACTAATTCCGTATACAGTATTCTTTGTGAAGCACTGAGCACACTCCTGGCGCTATACAAATAAAGACATACATACTCAGTATTACTTATTTTTAATTACTAAAATAGTATCGGAACCTGTGACAGTTCTGGGCGTTCCGCCAAATGTACATGGGCAAGACACATAAAGACTTTTCAGTATTCCAAATATTAATTGCTGGTTTATAACAGCAAAAACAAATACTTGATTTAATATTATATATTTAAAATCAGAGACAGAACATAAACACAGACAGAGCTCAGTTTTTAGCACATCCAGTGAAACTCATACACGGTACAGTGCCTAAATATATATGTATAAATATCAAGTAAAATGGTATTTTAGTTTAACATTTTTGGCCAAAATTGTTGTAAGCCCCTGAGCCAACTGCACGGCAGACCACAATTCAGGGGTCCCTAACGCTAATATAAATTCTTAATAACCTGTGTAGTAACAGGAAGAATGATTTATAGTAAATCTGTCAATATTAGTACGCTTATATATATGTTGTGGTTATTTTGGGGGTTCAATAGGAGCTTGTTAGGTGTCCAGTATGTTTTACAATTGTTGTTCAGCTATTCTTGGCTGATTGGAGGGTGGCAACCTCCTACCTTATTGTAGCTCACCCCCTCCCACATTTAAATGGTTAAGGGCTCACTCCATAGCATCTTCCACTCAGGGGAACTTGCTGGCTTGCAGTATGGTTGTGACAACTCTAATACAGAGTGCTTTTCTTGGTAATGTACAGGTTATTAAAAGCTTCAATCAGACTTACAACTTTGCAACTAATATTGACAGATTCACTATAAATCATTCTTCCTGTTACTACACAGGTTATTAAGAATTTATATTAGCGTTAGGGACCACTGAATTGTGGTCTGCCGTGCAGTTGGCTCAGGGGCTTACAACAATTTTGGCCAAAAATGTTAAACTAAAAGACCATTTTACTTGATATTTATACGTATATATTTAGGCACTGTACCGTGTATGAGTTTCACTGGATGTGCTAAAAACTGAGCTCTGTCTGTGTTTTATGTTCTGTCTCTGATTTTAAATATATATTGCCATGCTCAGTAGCACTCCTCTGTGACACTCATATGCTTATATATATGTTGTGGTTATTTTGGGGGTTCAATAGGAGCTTGTTAGGTGTCCAGTATGTTTTAATATTATATATCCTGACATTTGTGTGTTAAGCTCTTATACTACAATGCAATCCTACACATTATCTTAATATATAAATCTGAAGTTTGTGGGATTGTAGATGTGGCCAATCAGATTCGTCCGTGGGTCTGCCCGCCCACCCGCGACTCTCATTGGCCTGCTTGGCTCTATGGCTCTGACGTCACCCAACTGCCACTATCTTCTCCTCCTCACCCAACTGCCACACACACACACACACACACACACACACACACACACACACACACACACACATGCACAAGCACCCGGCCACTGTCCTCTTCACCCAGCTCACCACCCCACCCTAAGCCCCCCCACCCATCACCCCCCCAGCTCACCTCCCTGAGCTGCTGCTCCCATCACCTCACAACCCTCAGTGGCGACGCCGCAGCCGCACCACCCTCTCCCGCCTCCTTCCCTCCCTCCTCACAGCCTGCAACATTCCCATCCACTGGGCGCCGCCACTGCTCCCTTCACCTCACAGACCTCAGGGACGCCACAGCCGCACCACCCTCTCCCGTCTCCTTAACGCCCTCAGGCCCGCCTGAAACGCGTGCACTTCACCCTCGCCGCGCCCTTAACATGCCGGCGGGGGGGAGCAGAGCAGTGGCGGCCGCAGCGGGGCTGACTGTCGTCACTCCCCCCCCGGTGCCTCCCACACACCCTGCCGCCTCCCCAAAGGTTCCTCTCCATGTGAGGTACACACCTCGGCGCGCACTTCACCCTCGCCGCGCCCTTAACATGCCGGCGGGGGAGCAGAGCAGTGGCGGCCGCAGCGGGGCTGACTGTCGTCATTTCCCCCAGTGCCTCCCACACACCCTGCCGCCTCCCCAAAGGTTCCTCTCCACCTGAGGTGTGGGGGATGCCGGGACGCTAACTATTTGCATGCCGCTGCCACGTGAGGTATGGCGGGTGCGGGGGGAATGCCGGCCCGCCCGCTATCTTCAGGCCGCCGCCTCTGCTATGGTGGGGGAGGGAGAAATTTCACCCAGTCACTCACTCCTCACCCACCCAGTCACTCACTTCTCACCCACCCAGTCACTCACTCCTCTTCCACCCAGTCACTCACTCCTCACCCACCCAGTCACTCACTCCTCACCCACCCAGTCACTCACTACTCACTCACCCAGTCACTCACTCGCCCACCCAGTCACACACTCACACACCCAGTCACTCACCCACCCAGTCACTCACTCACCCACCTACCCAGTCACTCACCCAGTCACTCACTCACCCACCCAGTCACTCACTCACCTGCCCAGTCACTCACTCACCTGCCCAGTCACTCACCCACCTGCCCAGTCACTCACCCGCCCAGTCACTCACCCACCCAGTCACTCACCCGCCCAGTCACTCACCCACCCAGTCACTCACCTGCCCAGTCACTCACCTGCCCAGTCACTCACCCACCCAGTCGCTCACTCACCCGACCAGTCACTCACCCACCCAGTCACTCACCCACCTGCCCAGTCACTCACCCACCCGCCCAGTCACTAACTCGCCCGCTCAATTCCGGCCGCTCACTAACTCACCCGCCTGCTCACTATCTCACCCACCTGCTCACTAACTCACCCGTCCAGTCACTAACTCACTAACTCACCCGCCCAGTCACTAACTCACCCAGTCACTCACCCACCTGCCCAGTCACTCACCCACCCGCCCAGTCACTCACCCACCCAGTCACTCACCCACCCAGTCACTCACCCGCCCAGTCACTCACCCACCCAGTCACTCACCCGCCCAGTCACTCAAAGGTCACTCACCCACCCACCCAGTCACCCACCCACCCAGTCTCCCACCCGCCCAGTCATTCACCCGCCCAGTCACTCACCCGCCCAGTCACTCACCTGCCCAGTCACTCACCCACCCAGTCACTCAGCTGCCCAGTCACTCACCTGCCCAGTCACTCACCCACCAAGTCACTCACTCACCCGCCCAGTCACTCACCCACCCAGTCACTCACCCACCTGCCCAGTCACTCACCCACCTGCCCAGTCACTCACCCACCCACCCAGTCACTCATCCACCCGCCCAGTCACTCACCCACCTGCCCAGTCACTCACCCGCCCTGTCACTAACTCGCCCGCTCAATTCTGGCCGCTCACTAACTCACCCGCCTCCTCACTAACTCACCCGCCCGCTCACTAACTCACCCATCCAGTTGCTAACTCACTAACTCACCCGCCCAGTCACTAACTCACCCAGTCACTAACTCACCCAGTCACTCACCCGCCCAGTCACTCACCCACCTGCCCAGTCACTCACCCACCCACCCAGTCACTCACCCACCCAGTCACTCACCCACCCAGTCACTCACCCGCCCAGTCACTCACCCGCCCAGTCACTCACCCACCACCCACCCAGTCACTCACCCACCCACCCAGTCACTCACCCACCCACCCAGTCTCCCACCCGCCCAGTCACTCACCCACCCGCCCAGTCACTCACCCGCCCAGTCACTCACCCGCCCAGTCACTAACTTGCCCGCTCAATTCCGGCCGCTCACTAACTCACCCGCCTGCTCACTAACGCACCCGCCCGCTCACTAACTCACCCGCTCAGTCACTAACTCACTAACTCACCCGCCCAGTCACTAACTCACCCAGTCACTAACTCACTCAGTCACTAACTCACCCACCCACTCACTAACTTAAAGTCACTAACCCACCCACCTACATAGAGAGGGCAATGGGGAGCGGAGATAGAGGGTGAGTGGACAGAGAGGGGGAGCGGGACCATTCAATCCTGGGCAACACCGGGTATATCAGCTAGTATACATATAAATATTTTATACCATAGAGTGACATGTCATACATTTCACTCCACAACATACAATGCCTCTATCATCAACATTTAAATTGGATCCTTTGTTCAGAGCAGAAAAAAAATTGAAATATTGAGTAGCTCAGAGATTAAAATTGAGCTTTTCCCACTGTCCAATGCAGGCTATATAATAAGTCGACGTTCCCATTATTCAATTCTCACACAAGACATGCACACAGGTAGGATTTATTTAGGGTGTTCAGGTTCGTTTTTACTGCTCTTGTCAAGGGCACAGCAATTAATTGACGGCACCTAGACTACTTCTGTATCAGAACCTGACTCATAGCCACTTATTGATGTGGGGAAAGGATAAGGTTATTACCACAGACACACAGAGATTACTCAAACAATCAACCCTTTTAAGATATTTATATCTGTATCTGACAATCTAATAAAACATTTTTGGGAAAAAAACGAATTTCCCTACCTTGAACTTATGCATAAGGCGTGTTCCCCACAGAGATTTGCAATACCTGAGAAAACCTGAGATTCTCAATCCCGGTGGGGAAGACCAGTCTTGGTTTAGACAAAAATAATCTGTTGAGAATAATGGGGGAACCGATGGACTGTGACATTGGTTTCTGTGGTTATCTCTCTTAGGGGCTCTGCCATTTCTGGCAAAATGTCCTTACTTTCTACATACAGTATATAACACTTTCTGTCCCTTCATTTATTACTATCTTGTGACCCCTCTTGGGTCCTGTCATATCCTCTACTTTTGTTAACTGGTTTATTTTGAGAAAAGAACACAGTTTGTGCCTTAACAAATTTCATTTCTTGAGCCTTTTCTTTCTTAGCTTCCCTACTCCTTTGCATTCTCTACATCCCCAAAGGGTTCCGTGCAATTTTCAGGTAATTTGAATTTTTTTCCAAATAAAGAAGAATTTAAAAAGCATCTAATCTCAGACACACTATTGGATAGGGTTGAGGTTCCTTACAATGCATCTGGTCTCAGACGTGCTATTAGAGGGTTGGGGTTCCTTACAATGCATCTGATCTCAGACACGCTATTAGAGGGTTGGGGTTCCTTACAATGCATCTGATCTCAGACGTGCTATTATAGGGTTGGGGTTCCTTACAATGCATCTGATCTCAGACTCGCTATTAGAGAGTGTTTGGGGTTCCTCAGAATTTCACATGTGGTTCTTTAACCAAAAAAAGGTTGGGAACCACTGACCTAGGGTATGATCCCTGTGAGATTTGCAATACATGAGACTCCCTGAGTTTCTCAATCCCACAGATTGTCCACAGCTAATTTTTGCAATTGTTGTTTCCACTTGCATGGCAACAAAGACTATTTAAACCCATTCATACTGTGAGCCAATCATCCCCTGAGGAAGTCACTCACGTGACGAAACACGTTGTCACGTCATGACACTCAGCATGGATGAACGGAGCAAGGTGTATCTATCCCCGAAGCAAGCCGCGGCGCATATGCGATGCCGGTGGACCTTCGCCATCCCAGATGAGTTCACCTTGAGGCTATTTCAGGCGGAATTGGCATTCATCCTCTGTATACTACCATCAGACCCGTTCTCCAGCTGGTGACATTTGTTTACAGCTTTCTCTCCAATGAGTGTCTTTAACTCACCATGTGAGTGCATGTCCTGGCGACCAACTCTCTCTTTTACAATAAATTAGCATACACTATTATGCTATGGAGCTGCGCTTCTTTTTATTATCTCTTTGTACTGTAGATGTCCATGTGATCAGGCTAAGATCACTCAGAAGCTGTAGCCTACTCCAAAAGGGACTGTTCTCTGGATCTGGACTTCTCATCTTGTTTACTAGAACTGGTTTGAACACTATTATATTGTTGTATACACCTTATTGTACATTTAACACTGGTCATTTTCATTATTATACCAATCACTTTCTACACCACACAATATATAATTGTATATTAGATACACATCTTTCCCAATCAATACGTAAAGCACGCCAGGCCTAGCGCTACTTTATCACTATATCTTTCTACTTATATGGGTGTCTGGTCAATGGTTCCAAGTCCTCTGGGGACTCATGGTTCACGAAACACCTGCATCAGGCAAGAATACTTGACCAGTAGATACAAAATGGCCTTGGGGTTGTGCGGAGTATCGTGTCAAACACCGGCACAAATAAACTCAAATATCTCGGTAACCTGGGGGTCCCTGAAAGTTTGGGGTCAACAGAACAGCTCTGGAGTGGCCCCTTATTTAGGCAAGTAAATAAAATAAAAATGGGAAAGTGTGGCTTTAAAACTTTACAGATAAAATTTAAAAAACAAAAACAAATGCACAATGACACTGCACAAAAATCAGTGTTTATATTTCCAGAGAGTGGAGCGGTGAAGATAAAAATATATATATATTTAAAAAAAGCCTTTCAAATCTCCTAATCTCAGACCCTTCATTCCTCTTCTTCTGATTGGTTCAGTCTGAGCTCAGCAGTGAGAGTCAGGGAGGTGGGGCTAGAATGCAACTTGTTAAAGTCCAAGCTGAGATCTGGGAGAGCAGAGAAGTTTATGACTCTGGGAGTGATCAGACGGAACAGACCTACCATGGAACTCAAGGAAGATTCCTGCATTGTGATGAATGATCGGCATACAATCCCAGTCCTTGGTTTTGGAACATACGCCACACCAAAGGTGAGTATGTAACACGCTGTTCCAAGCGTGTTCTTTTCATGCTCCATTTAGTTAGAACAGAAATTGTTTGAGGGGCTCTCTGCAAGAGAGGGTTGATAGATGACAGGCGGACACCATGCATGCTTGTGGGGGATATGTATGAAGTATCACAAACTGGAGCATTGCTCCACAACATTCCACAAGTGTATCATTTTCAATGTATCAAGGCGCTTTCATCCTTTGCTTTGCCACAACTTGCATCGTGAGCATTTCGGGGGGACAGTTATAAGAGGAGTTAGGCTAGGTCCCCGCTGCAGCTCTGCACAGACCGGAGAGCAGAGCTGCACGTGCCGCCAGCCTTGCAGGCGCGCATGTAGCATCGACACCAGGGCCGTAGCCTTAGAGCCATCCATTAACTCCTGTTATAACCGCTCCCCAAAATGTATCATTTATTATAATGAGATGGATCAAAAGTTGCGTCTGTAACTGGTGCCGTTTTCCGCCCTCTCTGTGCCAGGTTTAGGGGGTGTTAGCCTCTGATCCACAGAGATCGGTGCCAAATGTAAGCAGCAGCAATTACAAAGATTCATCCATCTGCCGCTGCTCGCAAATTGCACCATGTTTGATACATGCCACCCAGTGGTGCTCCTTCTCTCCAGGTCTGTTAAATTCAAGCATATCAGCTACTTATGTTTATCTGTTTGACTAATTATGGCTTCATAATTACTTTATAAGTAATGGAGAAAGCAAAACGGAAAATTTACCTGTAAATTTGAAAACTGACAAAAACATTTGTTTACCAATTAAAAAGTATATTTTATACTTAATTTTCTTTTATTTTTAACACATCAATAAGTGCCGCTTAACGTATTAAAACATTGAGCTCCAGAAGCTCCAGTATCCCACAGACCCTATGTCATGGCACCGTGACGCCGTGTAGCATCACGACATTGCGCCGCGTCCCGTTGCCATGGCAATGCAGCATCATTTGACGCCACGCAGCCATGTTCACTGCAGTTGGAGGGGAAATTGACGTAATGTCACATGACCCCGTGGCGTCATTTGACGCTGCATTGCCATTGAGACGCGTGGACTGAAGCCGGGTAAATGAGTTAGGCTGCGTCCCCCCTAGCGCTGAGCTGGCTGAGCGGGCGGTACTTGGCGAGGTGACTTGCATGGCGAGGTGACTTGCATATATATATATGCGCGGGCACACACGCTCACTGGCGCTCAAGTAAACAAAAATATTTAAACTTTCTACCGCGCTCAGCTTCCCGTGAAGCGTCTGTGTGTCGTCCCCCCTCCCCCCACGCGAGCACTTGCGAAAATTTAAAAGACACCCGGCGCTCAGCGCTACCGGGGACAAAGCCTTCCAAAGGCCTTGTGCTCTCAGCGTGAGGCCTCTCAAACCGTCTCACACACCCCAGTTCGCGCACCCCTGCTCCAGGCAAACTTCTGTAGTTTGTGCAGCAAACCTTTAAACCTGCTTGATGTGCTAGGTGGAGACTGGTTAATTGACTGTAGCTGCCATTAACCAGCTCCTTGCTGGACACATCGCCCGCAGACAGGTTTTTGGTGTGCTGCCTTATTAAACCACTGTCCTTAGTTCACTTTCGTCCTAAGAGGGACTGAATCTGTAAGGTGCCGTCTCTATGAAGAACACAAGTGACGCGCTGGCACTTATCTTGATTAAGTGCATTACTTCAAAGATAGAAATAAATTACTATTATATCTAAAGTATCCTGGGCTGCAGCTCTATTTTTTCATAGGAACTCAACAGAAAAAAGATACAATTAAAAATGATTTTTTGTAGAGTGCCGACAATGTACTCAGCACTGTACGAGGGGGTTAATTTAATTTAGCATCTCCATTTTAGGTAATGTTTTGGTGTCTTGAGTGGTTCCTTACACAAGGAAAGTGCCCCCTACTCTCCTGTCCCATCTCCTCACTGGGCTGATAACAAGGGCTGTATGGAGAAGGGTGTATGAAACATTTGGTTGAAACTCATTGTTCCATAGTCAAAATCTCCATTGAAGGGCAAACAAATACTTCATCCCGTAGCTGCAAAAAGGGGCTTATGCCAAATGTTTCAGGCAAGGATAATACAAGTAAAAATAATTTGGAAGCCCATACCAGTACTTTCATGAAGGTGTTTTTATTAACAATGTGTATGTGGTGGGTCTTTTTATTTAACTCAGACAAATTGCCCAACTATAATTTATTATGATGTTTCATTACTTTTAGTCTCATAAGAGATAAAAACAAGAGAGAAGCGCACACCCATAGAATAGTATATAGTATATTTATCTTTACTGGGCAAAAATGATTAAAAAATGCACTAACAACAAGTCAGTGGTCTCCGTAATCCAGGGACGACTGTCTGCAGGGCTCCTCTCACTCTGTCTGACGCGTCCGTCAGGTTGGTGTGTCTGGACACACTTCTCCGGTGTCCTGGTGCTGCCGCACCACATGGGAGTAGTGTTGTTGTATCACTCCGTCCCTACGTCGTGATGTCAACTCAATCTGGGCATCCAACACTAGAATGAGACAAGGAGGAGCAATGAGGATGGTCTGAGCTCCGTCGACTTCACAGCTTTCTCCACAGGCTCTCCTCCTGCACTCACGTCACGGATACTCCCATGAAGGGCGGCATTCGGTTGGTTCCTAGGATTCATGGGAGTATCCGAGACGTGAGTGCAGGAGAAGGAGAGCCCATGGAGAAGGCTGTGGAGTCGATGGAGCTCAGACCATGCTCCTTGCTCCACCTTGTCTCATTCTGGCGTTGGATGCCCAGATTGAGTTGATGTCACGAATTAGGGACGGAGTGACGCAACGACGCTTCTCCCACGTGGTGTGGAAGCACCGGGACACTGAATAAGTGTGTCCAGACACCAACCTGACGGACACGTCAGACAGAGTGAGAGGAGCCCTCTAGACAGTCCCTGGATTACGGAGACCACGAAAGTGCTTCTATTAACTGCTCTTGATGCACTGACTTGTAAGTCCATTTTTTTTTATTTTTGCCCAGTAAAGAGAAATATACTATACTATGAGGTGTGTGCTCCTCTCTTGTTTTTATCTCTTATAGTAAGATGGTGGAACGCTTGGGTTGCCTCCCGTTTTTGAGGACAGCAACACCCTCAAGATTGGACTACTAACTCTCTGTTTTTTATAATATTGATATTTTATTGTATGTGTACTGTATGTGTGGTATTAATTATTATTGTTTATTGTTTATAATTTGCTTTTACCAGATAGGTTGTTTGAGCGCCCTAAGCTGAGGCTAGGTTTTATTCATTATTATTGGTGGATTTGTTAGTATTCTTTTTACTATTGCCCCATCTCTCCAACACTAGCCTTGGGGATTAATTCATTTATTAGTATTCTACATATTGTTAATTGATCAACACTTTACTATTATATAATACTTTTAGACTCCCAAGATTCAGGCAGAGGAGGCCACCAAGGTGGCCATTGAAGTTGGATATCGCCACATTGATTGTGCCTTCATATACCTCAACGAGCCAGAGGTTGGCCGGGCCATAAAGGCGAAGATTGCAGATGGGACAGTGAAGAGAGAAGACCTGTTCTACACTGGGAAGGTATCTAAACAAATGTCATTGCTTGATTCTTTGATAAATGTGGTGCTGTTTTTAGCCAAGAAACATTGATACATGGTTGTGCTCGTTCTCAGAACTTGATAAACTATACTGTATGTGCATTACAACTTTGGGCAACATTAAACGGACCACATATACTTCTCAGGTCTTCCATAGATTCCGTAGATTTTATGGAACCTTCCTCTAATCAATACTTCCCCATTCCAATGCTAAACTGAATTGACTCTTTCTCCATTTGCCTTTTCAGCTTTGGAATACTTTCCATGTACCCAACATGGTTCGTCCAGCCCTGGAAAAATCCCTGAAGGATCTTCAGCTGGAATACATGGATCTGTTCCTCATCCAGTCACCCATAGAGCTTAAGGTCAGTTTATCCAATAATTGGGTTATTTAAAAGCCTAAAACTGGAATGCAGATGCCAATGCTAATTACTGACTTTAAGAATAAAGTGTATGCTACAGCACCCTAAATTCCACTCAGCAAATTCGACATTCAATCAAATTCAATTTGCCGTATTTTCTTATGTAACTACAACACACAACATTGGACTAGTTTTGCTTTCCCTTGTGTCCAGAAGCAAAATACACTTTTCCTGTCGTGACTTCAAATACTGGACAAGTTACCCAATTATCTGAGCAGACTTCTACCCCCTACTGTATACAGCACTTATCTTAGATCTGTCTCCAGAACCCTGCTTAGGTTTCATGGTTCAATAAAGAAGCTCATCCTTCTTCTACCAAACACCCAACTTCTGGAACAATTTTCAGTCTCTTAAAACGGCCTTCATATATTAAATGTAACCCCCCCTGCCCGGCTCTTACAGAGTTTACATCGAAAACAGAAATTCGGGTCACAAACACAAACTAAACAAATTAAATGGTGATAAAATTAATATGATGGCTTACGTTAGGCAGCCTGTGATTGAGCCACGTGTGCTGGAGCTGGGATACCCTGAAAACCTGACCTGTTGGGGAGGGGGTGGGGGGAGAAACTTGAGGACCAGAGTTGTGCACCGCTGAAATAGCCAATACTAACTGCATTGAAAGTGTTCCAGGACTTGGTGCAGTCCAATAGATGTTTCTTTTAGGTCCCTAGAATTATAGTGCCCTCCGGCCAGTGACCTGTTTAAGGGGCCACACCTGTCTGATTAATGTCTTTATTTTACTAAACTCAGGTACCAATAAGTATTTTAAATCTATTTGTAACGATGGTGAGCTAAGACATGGGAGGGGTTTGGATTCCACGGGCTGCTCCCTTTTGTGTGATCAACAAGAGTTTGCACAGGAAAAGCCTCTCACCTCCTATCTTTTTACCTCTCTGATAAGCACAGGGTGGGTGTAGATGGACGTTCACAGAGGTACACAATTGGAGACTTTATAAGGTGAAATTATAACGAGGCTTTATTGTGCCTTTTCCTTAACATTAGGAAACCATCCAAACAAGGGGAAACAAAGCTTTTATTCACTTGGGAGTGGTTCTAGTGAAATACCATGCAATTCACAACTCCCTTAGTTAAGCATGTCTCCCAGCCCCAAAACATATAGCATGAAATAAGCAGATATAAGAAGTCTCTTAAGAATGAAAGTCTTATCTGTTCCTTGGAGGGAAAATCTCCTCTGTTCCTGGTTCAGCTCCCTTTCCTCAGGGTGTGTCAGCATTCAGGTTTAGAAGTTTTCCCTGTGTATTGAAATCAGCTATGCTGTGTCTTCTGGCAGAGCTCAAGACAGGATGTGAGAGTAAAGACAATCTCTCCTCTCTCTCCCAAGTTCAACTCAGGTATGAGCTAAGGAGACACCCTTCCTGTCTCAATAGACATGCTTTTGTAAGCAATCTAAATCAGGCAGGCGGTGTTTATTAATTGACTACCAGCAGTTAACCACCGCACTGCTAGATTAAAGCCACATTACTTGAACAGGGATTACTCCCCTGTTACATACCTCCCCTGTTTGTGGGAAGCTTGGGCTTGCCACGGCCAAAGCCCATCCTTCCACTCTCATTCTAGATATCTCTGTGACTTGAATGAGAGTGGATGGAGGAAGAGAACCCTCAGTCCTGCTGGGATTGGAGCCCTTTCTCCAGTTTATTCATGTCTCCTCCTGAAGGTGCTTGAGATCAGCACCCCTCAGTCGCTCGAGGAGGACTTTTTCCAAGTATAGTCTTTTTTCTACGTGCGTGGTCATGAGATTTCCCTCGCGTCGGGTGCTCGTCTTATTGTAGGCATACTGTATGGCAGCAGTTGCAGAGCGTTTAACAACAGCCCTTTGAGTTTTCCACTCTTGAAGCTGTCTCTCTGCCCTTTTCCCACTCAATGGGGTTGCTAGTTCAGTCTCTTTGAGATTAAGTTGCAATTCCACACCCACTTCCAGAGAATGTCCCATCTTTTCAGCTTCATCAGCTAAGGATTCGTCTGGTTTTAATTCAGCACGTGTACCTTCTTTTGTTGCCTGCTGGGGGGCTGAAGGTTTTGCTAGTGCTTGTTTAGGTGGTTCAAATTCTTGCAACCTTGTCTTTCAGATGAGCGGTATTCCCAGCTCTCACTGTACCCTTGTCTTCATGGGTTTTTGAGGCTGTGGGATACTGACGCTTAGTCAGGGTCAATACTTGTCCTTGTAGGACTGTCATCTCATCCGCGAGAGATCCCTGTTTTTTGAGTGCGTCTTGCAAGTCTCTTCTCAGGGAATTTATCTGCATGCTTTACTTTCTCTGAGCTTGCTTCCACATTTTTATTGCATTGTGAAGCACTGTGAACTTCTTTGCCTGGGCCACAGTTACTTGTTTCAGTTTCTGGATCTTCTTGTGCTCCCTTTTGTGCCACGTCATCTGGGTTCTAAGCTTGGCTTTTAGCGTTGCTTTGGTGATGCTCAGGGTAGCCTTCAGTTTCTCATGCTGCTTTGCGGGGACATACTGGGTCATCAGACGTTCCTGCAGCACTTGAATTTCTTTAACAGCCTTCAGATTGTCATCCTGCAGAGTTCGCTGCTTCTCCTCTGCCTTCTCGAGGTGCGTACGCAGACCTTGCAGTTGGTTCTGCAGTCGGGGCTCTGCTTCAAACTTCTCACCTTCCAAAAGTCTATTTATTTCTTTAAGCTCGTGAAGCTTTTCATTTTTTTCCTTGACGTCGTTTGTCAAATTAAAATTTTCTTTGAGTTTGACGTTTATTCTTTGTAATCTTAAATGTTCTCCTTTTTCAGTCTCTGTACTATTCAGGGCCTCTTTGCAGTCCTCCTTCCATTTACGCACATCTGCTTTGAGACTGACAGTCTCTTGGCGTGAGACATCCTTCTCTAGGTTGAGGGTCTGAAGCTCCTTCTGGGAGACTTGGAGATTTGTATTAAGATTGGCAATCGTTTCTTTAGAAATATCCAGCTCCTCAGTGAGACTGTGTAGTTCCTTTCTGGAAACTTCCAGGTCTGTGCGGCAGCTGTTGGTCTCATGATGTGAGGCATACAGTGCTCTGCGGAGTGTCTGAACCTCTTTCTGAGATACATCCACCTCTATCGAGAACCTCTTTCTGAGATACATCCACTGTTGACCTCCTGTTGTGAGGCATTCAGCTCTATGCGAAGAGTGTGAACCTCTTGCTGGAAAACTGTCATCTGCTTCAGTGCCTCCTCATACTTCCGCTTTAGCGTAGCCACCATTTTATCAGATTGGCTCTGCTTTTCATTCATGGTGGAAATAGTAGCATTTGCAGTACCTAGCTCAGTCTTGAGATCGTCCAATTCTGTCCTGGCTAAAGAGTACATTGCGAGCACATATTCCTGTAGCTTCACGTTATTTTTCTGTAGCTCTGTGTAACCATCTTCCTTTTGTTTCAATTGTTCACGGAGCATATCACAGTCATGCCTGGTATTTTTCAGGGCATCTTCAGGGCTGGTCAAGGGATCGTCACTCACTGGTTCCGGCTCCACTTCCCTGGGATGGTTGGTTGAGGGTTCCTCACTGTTGGCACCGGACAGACACTTCTTTGGGGTACACGACTTCTGCCTTGGGCCCTCTGGATATTCGGTTACCCGCAGGACAAATTCTCCATTTTCTCTAGGCTGCAGGGCAACTCGGCCCCCCTTTTCCTCCACAGGATCTGCGGACGTGTCTATTCCTTTCACGGTAAGTGAAGAACCGCTTTTCTTTTTCTTTTTCCGCCTTTTTGTTTTGGATGACTCCGTCCCATCAGGAATACTGGGGTCTCCTTTATTTGAAATTTTAGCAGCGTCACTGGATCCAACCGGCTTTTCTTGCAACTATTGTAGCTGACGGAAATATTCGGTGATCCACTGCTCCCGCTCTGTCTCCTGTTGATCATATTCGTCATCAAAGGGAGCAGTCTTTTCTGTTCGTGCAGAGTTCAGGCACCCCCACCATTCTTGTGGTTTTTGTGTGGGTGTGACTCAGTTCAGGTTCCCCGTAAGAGATGTCTTCCTCTTTATTGGACTGGAAGGGCCACTCTTCCGTGGGGTAGGGTTCATTACAGGAACGCTGCATCTTGTCCTCCATTTCTGGCTATCAGGTGTAATTTTCTTCCTGACCTCAGGAGGCGCTATTGCAGCTGTTGCCACTGTATTTGCTAGAACCCCCAATTGTGGTAGTCCTACAGATGGGCATATTTTGCTTGTAGAGGTCGTAGCTCTCACAGACATCTCTGTAGACTTTTCTTTCTTGGGTAATTTTTTTTCAATATCAGCAGTACTGTGCATGCATTTTCTCTTATCAGTTATACAAGATGTGCAGTTGCTAGGTAAAAACGTCTATTTGCTTTACACCATTTACTTGCTAGGTATAAACTCTCATTAGGTATGCTGAATGTGTGGTTGCTAGGTAAAAAAACTTCTGTTTGCTTTACACCATTTACTTGCTAGGTACTATCCCTCCGCTTCAGCAACAGAATTTGGTTTTCTGCCTGAGTTCAGTAATTTTCAGTCTCATCTTTGGGTATTATGGCATTCACACTTCACCCTTTGGGTGTCTGTTTTGCTCCCAAGATATATATAGGCAGACTTTTTTACTTGCAGAAAAAAAACATTCTTTGCAGTGGACTATTTCTTTCATTCCCGGCAGGGTAACTCAACACTCAGCAATTGGCTTTGAAATACCTTTTACACAGTTCAGCAATCCCTTTTTCCCCTATAGGGCAATTTTACACTCAGCATTTGTTTGCTAAAAATTCCCCTGCTTCAGCACAGTCTTGTATCAATTTTCACACTTTTCTGCATATACTCCATACACAGCTGGTAGCCCTATGTGGTGTGGCAACCTTTATTTGCAAAATCAGTACCGCTCGTGGGTCACCATCTGTATTCACTGCTTCAGCGAAACTTTTGAAAACAACAAACACCTATCCCTTTTTAAGGGCTGACTCACTTCTTGAACCCTGACTATGGATGGAAGGCAAAACCCCTATTTCAATGACCATATTACAATTTGTGATAGGCAAATAAGGTTTAGATGCTTCAACAGTCTCTCTCCTCTTGGGATTGGGGGAAAAGAGTCCATCTGTGGTTTTGTAAGTTTCAGTGGTGTGTATCCCTTTAACTCTGGTGTCTGCTGCATGAGAGTTTTTTTTTTTTTTTTTTTTTTTAAGTTGCTCAGACTGTTTGTAGGCAAAAAGCATTCAAAAAATTTCACAGAAAAAATCTCCGGTCCTTTCTAACTTCAAAGACGACCTCTCATCCCACTTCTGACACCATATGTAGACGGACGTTCACAGAGGTACACAATTGAAGACTTTATAAGGTGAAATTATAACAAGGCTTTATTGTGCCTTTTCCTTAACATTAGGAAACCATCCAAACAAGGGGAAACAAAGCTTCTATTCACTTGGGAGTGGTTCTAGTGAAATACCATGCAATTCACAACTCCCTTAGTTAAGCATGTCTCCCAGCCCCAAAACATATAGCATGAAATAAGCAGATATAAGAAGTCTCTTAAGAATGAAAGTCTTATCTGTTCCTTGGAGGGAAAATCTCCTCTGTTCCTGGTTCAGCTCCCTTCCCTCAGGGTGTGTCAGCAATCAGGTTTAGAAGTTTTCCCTGTGTCTTGAAATCAGCTATGCTGTGTCTTCTGGCAGAGCTCAAGACAGGTTGTGAGAGTAAAGACAATCTCTCCTCTCTCTCCCAAGTTCAGCTCAGGTATGAGCTAAAGAGACACCCTTCCTGTCTCAACAGACAGGCTTTTGTAAGCAATCTAAATCAGGCAGGTGGTGTTTATTAATTGACAACCAGCAGTTAACCACCACACTGCTAGATGAAAGGCACATTACTTGAACAGGGATTACTCCCCTGTTACAGTGGGTCCACAGAAGAAACACGTAATTGACAAACACTCTCCCAGTTAGAGACTCAGATGAAAAGGGATTTGTAATTACTTCCTAAAGAAACACAAGCAGACAAATATTTGCTTTAAGCATGGTTACATTTGTTAAGGAAGACAATTAAATTGTTAAATTCTTTTTACAAAATGTTGTTTTTGTCAACTTGGGAAAGCACCTTTTCAGTGGGGCTGAACAGTAAAAAAAAAATAGACTGAATAAATCCCTGAATGTTATAATATATATTATTATTATTTCTTTTAAGCCTGGAGATGACCTCTTTCCTGTGGATGAAAAAGGCTGCAGTATTTATCACAACACAGGTATTCGACATACCTGGGAGGTACGGAGTGTACACACAGGAGCCAATAACGCAGACCATGTGTCTATTGGATCAGTGGTTCCAGTTCATTGACTGGATTCAGTAGCACCAATCTCATATTCTTTTACTAACTGGAATGCTGGGAGTTGTAGTTCTGCTGGGGATTTACTGTACTAAATACACTTAGGCCACATGCTCTGTCTGTGATTTATATACGAGTGGATGTTTACATGAGTGTTGGGATAAAGGTGGGCTGCCTGTTAGTCATTTCCATCCCTTCTGGTATATAGAGTTTACTCACCATTGTATGGAATAAGCGTGGGAATCACTAGTAGACTTTGGGCATTCTTAATTAAATTGCCATAGTGCCAACCGCACTATTGCATGAAAATACCCATTTCAAGTCAATATAGGCCTGATTGGCACTATTGCAGTTTATTGCCCTGTAATTATGAATTTGAATTAAGCCCAGTGGTTGAAAAAGAGATTATTTTAGCTTTAGAAGCTTCCGTACAATCAATGTGGGCCGGACTAATTGCAATCTTAGTTCCTAAGTCTTGGTGTCTCCGTCATTGCTAAACCAATTGCCTCCATAATCAACTCAATTTTGTCTTCTGGCCAAATCCCTAAGGCCTGGAAAACCGCCAGAGTTATCCTTGTCTTCAAAAGTGGTGACAAATACATAATCTCAAACTACAGACTTATCTCTATTCTAACCTCTGGCGTCCAAAGTCATGGGAAAAAAAGTTAATTGCAAACTAGCAACTTTTATAAGAAGTCGAATCTTCTTAGTCAATTCTAATCTGGCTTCCACCCAAATCACTTCACAGTAACGCCCCACTTAAAAATTTGCAATGAGATCCAATGTGTATGGAACATGCACAGTTGACTGGTGCAATATCCTAGATTTTGCAGTCTTTTGATACTGTTGACCACGTTATTAAGATTAACAAGTTCCAGTGCTCTGGTATTGGACCACATGCTCTAAACTGGTTTAACTCTTATTTATCAGGAAGATCCCAGCATATGTCTATCTCAGGCTCTAACCGCTGGGAAATTACCTTTGATGTTCCCCAAGGCTTTGTTCTGGGGTTCCTTACTTTTGTCTATCTTTATAGATGGCCTGTCCACAGTTTGTAAGACAACTTCTCTGCACATGTATGCGCTGATGATACTTTCCTATATGGACGCAGTCCCAGCCTCTTTGACCTTGAATATGTTTTGCAATCTGATTTTTCAAAGGCTGAAACTGGATCACCCAAAACAAACTGTTTAACAACAATGACAAAACAGTAACTATGGGGTTTGGGACTAAGGCTACATTTCTTAAGCTTCCCATGACAGAGCTACTGATTATATCCAGCTCTAACATTAATCTTGCCTCAGGTACAAAATATTTGGGTATGTGGCTTGACTCCCATTTAACATTTGGTTTGCATACCAACAATCTGACAACCAAAAATTAACCCCAAACTGGGTATACTTTATAGACATAAATCCTGCTTAAGCACATTGGGCAGAAAGCGCATTGCACAGTAGATGCACCATAATTATAATGTGATAAGTTAACTGAACTAGGTTGGCTATCCCTTGAGTTCAAATACGACATCCATCTTTCCTGTCTCACCCCTACTGTACAGAGCACTTATCTCCTTAGATCCGCCTCTGGGAACCGTGCTCATAGTCCCATTGTTCAATAAAGAATCTGGTCGCTCTTCCTTTGCGTATCGATCACCCCACTTCTGGAACAATTTACAGGAGTTCTTCAAATCTGCCTCCTGTCTAAGTTCCTATAAGAATTCAGTGTTTCCCATTTTAAACACCTTTCGAACTGTAAATTGTAATGTTGTCAACTTTATTTTGTGCCCAGGGCACACTTGGAAATGAGATGTAATATTTTATGTATTTTGGTTTGTGGTAAAATATTTTATAAATAATAAATAACCCCCGTTGACACTAAGCACAAAGTGCTTTTCCAGGCTATGGAGGCGTGTAAAGACGCAGGGCTGGTGAAGTCCATTGGAGTGGCCAACTTTAACCGCAGACAGTTGGAACATATCCTCAACAAACCGGGACTGAAGCACAAGCCCGTCTGTAACCAGGTAACCACTACTACACTTATCATATTGTCCAGTATGTATACACGCTGTACAGTGGGCCATGGGTGTACAAACTTCCTCGGCTTCGCTCCCCCTTGCCTGCTCTGCACCTGGTTCACGCCTGTACCTTACTTTGAATGCGGTGCGGTGTCATGTGACGTCACGTGACCCGTGTAGTCATTTGACGCCGGCTTGCCCATCACCATGGAGACACGTAGACCAAAGCCTACAGAGTTTACAGAGGCCTCACGTGAATAGTGCGAAGCCTCTGTAACCGCCGCAACACCCCTAAAATGTATTGCGCCCTCACTGGGTGTGCCCGCCCCCTACATTGCGAACCCCTGCACTAGGCTACAGTATTCTGCCACATTTTCTTACAATTCAGCAAGAAGCTCCATACAGTGATTATCAGAAACGTTGCAGGTTACTGACAGGGAGGGAGTTCTGGGATTATTTTCAGCATATTTTCTTGATTTATTTTAGTTTTTATATAAATCCATTCCTCTCCTGAGAGGTTCCAATGAGAACCGAAACAACGGAGAAATAAACACAATGTGTATCTATAGGAGTGCTTGCATCACTTTATTATTAATATAAGTGCCCCGACACTGCCTGTGAACCCTATGAAAACTCTGTGATATTCTGGGATATAACGTTATCATGTATGTACCCAGGGGAACAATGTCACATGTGTAAGTGTGTATGTCCGACCAACGGGCGCACTGCGGTGCTCAGGGATGTGCACAAGAGCTGGCACTTCAGAGGCTTTTATGCCATTCAGTGAAATTATTTATTGTCTGCAAGAGATGCTGGGGCCGGATGGTGATCTGGGGACGTTCTTCCACCATCAGTAGGGCAGCTCCAAAACAAACCAAGAACTAAACATACCATATATCTGCACATGTCCCTGGACACACAAGTAGCAGCCACTCCTATTACTTTCAGGTTAGTAGATTATACTATTTTTGGTTGAGAATAGTGTAGCCCTCTTTCCCCCTGACTAAAGAGACAACCAGTGCTGCCGTTACCTGCTTGGCTAGCACAAGGCCTGGGCCTCCGCCACTGGGAGCATGGGGTGATATGTAACTCGTCTCGGTGCAGCGTCTCCACCTGAGGGAGATCCCAACGTGGTGGGATAAGCCCCCCACAGGAACTATCCGTCTGATCCAACGTTGTTGTCGTCAGAGATGGCGTCCGCCTCCACGTGGAGTGAACGCCTGCTGGATAGTATCACCATAAAGAGTCTCTTACGGTGAAGGTGGTCTGGTCCTAAACCACAGGCCACAATTACTGTGCGGCATCTTCACTGTGTCCCTGATACTAGACAATGTCAGGGGGCCTTCCCTGGAGCAACCACAAGCTACTATAAGTAGGGCATAGCTGGGGCCTAAGAGGTGTATACTAGGCCTAGTCTCAGATCCACTGGCTCTGAGATACTACCTACCTCATCCAGCTCCCTTCCAAGAGTGGTGTGGATCGCAGCACGCCAAAAGTATCAATACGAAGGTGCAGGGGAATGCGGCCGCGCGATTGGCTGTCTTGCACCATATGATACGTTGCCTCTATTTATGCTGGGGGCTGTTGCCCACGCGGAGCCCTCTATGTAATGGCTGCCTCTCCTGTCATCCTACGGCTCATGCGCGCTCCTGTAATGGCCACTGGACCTCAGATGCCACTGCGCATGTGCCGGTTCTCGCGCACACGCAATCATAAACAAGATGGCGGTGCCCTGTGTGGTTGGGCCACCGCGGAGCCAATGGACCGCTCCCTACCATGCTCTCACTCCTCTCTGCCTCCCGTTGATTGTCCGCACGCCCCTGCCAGAGGCACCCACACCATCTGCCACTCCGCATCGGAGGTAGGGAACCACGGGGAACCCAGGGGGGAAACCAGAGGACCGAGGCTATAATAGAAAAAGACTAAAAGGCGCTCACCTATACACACAACTTTGCAACTGTGAGAACTTAACTTTCTAAAGCTGTGACTTTTTGTACTCTTCCTATCCCCCAGTACCTGGGAAGTCTCTCCTCCTGCATATCACTATACCCTTCCTATTGCCTTTTCTGTTTACTGTTTCCTCACTCCTTTGTGAATGTCTCTGTTCTCTCAAACTTCCCCACTCCGCCATTATTTATACACCTCTCCCACAACAACTTCTTTACCCCACAATAAAAAACACCCACACAAATCCTCTATTCACACCCTCTATCTCCTCCTTCCTGCTCCTGGGGATCTCCCCCAAGCCTGACATACACACTTGATCTCACCCATGCCTCCCTGCCATCTCTTGCCCTGTAAATTATGTTAACCCTCTCATTTTAATACTGACTAACCTTAATACTCGTCTCACAAATCAAGCATCCCAATAGCCTGTACTCATGGATACTGTCCCACACCCACAGTCACTCCTAGCACCCATTGTGGCCAAGCACTGCCATCTACTGCACTTACTCCCTCACCTGCTGTCTCTGTAAATTTCCTCTCAAACCTCTTAGATTGTAAGCTCTTCGATGCAGGGATTTCCTTTCCTATTGTCTGATTTTGCTGCGCTTATTGTATTATTAAAATTCCCCGTACTGTATTCTTTGTGAAGCGCTGAGTACACTTTTGGCGCTATATAAATAAAGACATACAATACAATACACACAATCAATGCAGTAGCACCATCCTGTGGTAAAACTCAATATGACCTTTCAAAAAATAAATACATAAAAGACCATGCTTAAAATAAAAATAAACAATAAAAATAGAAATAAAAACATCTGCATCAACTACTCAACCTTCATAAGAAACAGCCAAGTTCTTCAGGGAGTACAGGTACAAAAGGGTGAGGGAGTGGTTAATAACAGCAATCGCAGTGGATAAAACAAAGCCCATAGGTTCCATGGCTGGTGTAGGTTCCATGGCTGGTGTAGATTCCATGGCTGGTGTAATTGTAGGTGCAGTGTAGATATCTGTTATGTCATTCAGGACATAAAAAGGTATTTTTAACGAGGTCAGTCTCTCTCCTCACCGACGCTGGAATCCGGTGTGTGTGGTTACTTGCTGCTTTGCCTTGTGTCGCATACGGAAGTGACACAAGGTAAAGCAGAGAGCAACCACACACCTGTGCTACTTATGGGCCAAGTGAAAATTTAGGATACTTTCCTTTTCAGGTAGAACACATTAACCCCTTTTACTGATAAAAAATCAAGCGAATGACAGAATATCTGTATTTGGGCATTATAGTGCAGGGCCGCAGACAGCTTTCCCAAGGCCCCAGACTAGAGTTTCTACTGCCCCTTCCCCAATCCCCCCAGTGTCAGCGGTATTGCGAGACCCCCATCTTTCACATCCTCCATTTCTCTCCTCCACTTCTCTCTTCCTCACTTCTCTCGCCCTCACCTCTCACCCTCTCATGCCCCCAACAGAATAACCCCCAATCCAACATAACCCACCATCCAACATAATAACTCCCCCCAACCCCATTACACAACCCCCCTCAAAACACACACACCACCCCATATCTTTGGTTGGGCGATCCAGAAGTTGGTCCAAACTTCCAGTGGACAAGGCTTACACCGAAGGCCGGGCCCGCTGCACGGGAGGAGAGAGCTGGGGCCCAGCAGCCAGACGAGGATGTTGGGCCCAACTGTCAGTGCCGGTCCGCTGACCCACGCCCTCCCCCCCCTGCCACCAGGCCCGGGACAGTTGTCCTGGCTCTCCCAGTGATAGCGGCCTGGCTATAATGTAAGATGAGGTTCCCTATAAACTGTGGATTAATTGAATATATTAATGACATTGCAGGCTTTTCTGGTAGTGTTAGAAAATGTACCTTAGTATCTTCCTCATGACCAGTGCAATGTGTTGCTAATACCTCCTGACAGCAGAGGGTTTAATAAATAGCCGGACAAAAAGAAAAATTTACTTATACATAAGTGGGGCAAAGAAGAAACAAATCTAATCAAACAGGCATGTAAAGACTCTGACGTTAAAAATAATTAAACGCAGACATTAAAAATAATTTAAATATATACATATTTTTTTTCCCCTGGAGGCTGAATTTTATTATTGATTTGTGTTATTTATGACAATGGAGGTTTTTGTGAAGCTGCTGTGCATTGAGATTCATTACTAATCTATCTATAACTTCTGCTGAGAATTTCCCCTCCCGACCATTCTTCTTCATCTTGCGCTTTACTTTGTGGGGTGAGAAAGAGGACAGTTAGGGCTCTTCCAGAAAGCACGATCCAGAGAAATTAGCAATGAATCTCAATGTACTACAGCCTCTTTCATAAATGACACCCCAAACCTCAGCTAGCAGACTCCTGTTTCCACAGATGAAAATGTAGACACCTTGTTTAGCTTATCTATCCATATTAGATACATCTTGAAACTGGTGGGGCCTGATTCTCATTTGTCCCTTTGTGTGCTGTGGTTGTCACAATGTTTCACAGCTGGAGTGGTAAATCGCTTAATCCTAAACAGTTCCATTCCCTCCGCAGGTAGAATGTCACATCTACCTGAATCAGAGCAAACTGCTGGCTTTCTGCAAGTCCCAGACCATCGTGCTGGTGGGATTCTGCGTGCTGGGGACCTGCAGGGATCAGAACTGGTAAGAGGCAGCTTGGAACTGGACTTTCTGTATACTTACCATGAAATCCCTGCTAGGCCAGTACGTCAATAGTCCTTTTCCCTTTAACCCCTCTCTTTGTATTTTTCTCACAGTTTTCCCTTTTTCCTCTCTCCTCCCTCCTGTCACTGTGAACCCCCCAAACCCACCAGCTGGTGAAACACTGCACTACATCACACCTCCTCTTTTCCAGGGTAGACCAAGATGCTCCCGTCCTCCTCGAGGATCCCGTGTTGAACACGATTGCTAAAAAGAACAGCCGGACCCCCGCTCAGGTGGCAATGCGCTACCTGCTTCAGCGTGGCATTGTTGTTCTTGTAAAGAGCTTCAACCCAAACCGGATCAAACAAAACTTCAAGGTAATAAGAGGACAGAGGGGAGATGTCTAGAATTATAGGGAAGCATGCAATAGTCCTATTATGTGTTTTTAAACAACGCAACATCAAGGCTTTTATTTAGATATGGAATGGCAAAAAAAACACCTAAATCTTAACTTTTTGCATAGACATATATTACTCTTGTTGATAAAGACAAAAAAGACACAGCGCACAACGCTCATAGTGCATAAAACAATATAATGAAGGTACAATTAATTAGGGTAAGTAATGTGCGTACATCAATAAAGATAAATAAATGCAGTTAGGGATAATGTTACCCAACGCCTCAGGAAACCGGAAGGAGTATCCTCTCAAGGGTTATGGCGCTGGTGTCTCGGATACAGGATCCTATTGGTAAGTAGGTAAGTAGATCGCCTCTAAAAAAGTTCTTTTCCCCCAAGAGCACGAGTCCAAAGCTGCTGCTGCCACTTGCAGTCCTTTGCCAGAGCACAGCTCCACACCGGCCGGGTCCTCTCACTCCCCTCTGTGCAAAAGCACTTCCGGGTCGATGACGTCACCACGGGGGGGGAGCGCTGGTAATCGCGCCGTTCACACTCGATCAGCTCAGATGGTGGGGTAATAGATTAGAGGTTGAGCTCTTGTCCAGTCATCCAGTCATCCAGGATATCCCTGATGAAGAAACGTTTTCGTTTCGAAACGCGTTGGATGACTGGACAAGAGCTCAACCTCTAATCTATTACCCCACCATCTGAGCTGATCGAGTGTGAACGGCGCGATTACCAGCGCTCCCCCCCCGTGGTGACGTCATCGACCCGGAAGTGCTTTTGCACAGAGGGGAGTGAGAGGACCCGGCCGGTGTGGAGCTGTGCTCTGGCAAAGGACTGCAAGTGGCAGCAGCAGCTTTGGACTCGTGCTCTTGGGGGAAAAGAACTTTTTTAGAGGCGATCTACTTACCTACTTACCAATAGGATCCTGTATCCGAGACACCAGCGCCATAACCCTTGAGAGGATACTCCTTCCGGTTTCCTGAGGCGTTGGGTAACATTATCCCTAACTGCATTTATTTATCTTTATTGATGTACGCACATTACTTACCCTAATTAATTGTACCTTCATTATATTGTTTTATGCACTATGAGCGTTGTGCGCTGTGTCTTTTTTGTCTTTATCTGCTAGTCTAGGGGGTTTCTGAGCCCCCCCTCCATCGCAGCTGCAGACGCTCCATTTAAGGTTATGTTTTTTAACATCTATTATCACGTCACTTAATTATTTAGCTGCGCACTTTATTTTCTTTTCACATTACTCTTGTTTACCTGCCAGATGAATAAACATGGAAATTAATAAAACTCTCCTATGTAAAACTGTGCACAGTCCTGTGCAAAAATGATGCATATTACATTCTATTGTATGCCTTTGTATGTCTGCCTAATGTATGCTGTAACCCAGATAAATGACCCTGTGTTCTGCGCTGACCTTACTCCCTGCTCGTTGAATCTTGCGCCTCTCCTGTTGTTTCCTGCTCAGTAATTCTTGCTGTTCCAAGACTGAACCTGTCTTTTCTTCAGGTCTTTGACTTCCAGCTAAGTGCTGAAGACATGAAATCTCTTGATGATCTCAACAGAAACATGCGCTATATGAAAACCAGGCGGTAAGTAATATCATCATTGGCTTGCCACTTTTAATACCAGTCATAATATATTTATTGTTTAATTTATTATTATTATTATTTAAATATATATTATTATCTATAATAATAATAATATAACACAAGTAATATTGGATCTCTGTGCTTCCCAATAACCATTTTGTTTGTATAAAGAGCTGTAGTATTTCAGTAACATAGTATAGGGTTCAACAAAGACCTTAAACTTTAGAAAGGCAGATTTTAAACAACTGAGGACTAATCTACAAGGAATACATTGGGATGATGTTTTGGCAGGGAAAATGTAGACGATAATGGGCTATACCCTTGGGTAATAAGTATAAAATAAATAAGTCAAAACCAATGTGGCTAAATAAACAGGTAAAGTAAATAAGGCTACAGAAAAAAAGGGGGAGCACAGGTTGAGGGTTATTGGTGTGAAATGAAAAAGAGTATTTGAGTTCGAGTGTATGGAACCTCGAACTGGTGATGGTGGGGGTAATAAAATTATAAAAACACTTACACGGCCTGTGTAAATGCTGTCACATCAAGGTTCCTTTATGTTCTTTGCTTCTTTATTCTGCTGGAGTGGCGTTCCTTCTTCCCTGGTCCAAAAGACTTCTTTGATTCACCAGCGTCTCATGATTAGGGTACCCCATCGGAATGATTAAATAAATGAACAGATGTTAAGGGAAAATACATATAATGATAATAATACCTGACTTAGGTGATATATAAAAGCAGAATGGAACTGCAGTCACTCATACGGGCAAGTGTGGGTGTAATCCTGAGGGGAGGTATCTTTCCTCTTCCTCACATATGGAGCCTCAGAACTCTAGGTCCTTGAGACGCTGTAAAAGTGGTGGGAATGAATATCAAATATATATAAAAGTCAAGATGATACTCACACGGCCTCGTGTGAGCAAACACAGGGAAAGGTATCTTTACGATCTCCCTTGAACTCCAATGCTGACTCCAAGATGTATAAGGAGTTGTAAGGAACCACTCTCGTGTGGTGATGTGAACAGAATAATGAAAAAACTCTAGTATGGAGTTGGCAGTCAATCTCTTTATTTAAACTAAAATAATTAAAAACACTTAGTCAAAAAAAAACATAAGAACATAAAAAAGGTGCAGCCAGTCTTTAGGATGATGTTTGTAGGATGCGTGGTGCGCAGCTAACTGCATCTGCGTCCGGGTGTAGTGCTGCACCTCTGTTGTCCTACTCCTTGACAGTGGCTGTGTTGGTCCAAAATGCTTAGAGGTTTGTGCAACGCGTTTTGCACTTTCTTGGGCTTCCTCAGGCTCCGTAGATCTTTTCAAGGACACTGTAAGTTCAGTAATAGCCAAACCATTATATTTAATATTCAAGGACTCCATTTCCATAGGCTCAGTAACACAAGATTGGCATAAAAAATATGTGGTGCCAATATTTAAAAAGGGAGCTAGATCACAACTGGGGAATTAGAGACCTGTAAGTCTGACTTCAATAGTGGGAAACTACTTGAATGTTTAATACAGGATAATATTCAGGAATACCTAATGAAAAACAAAATTAGTAGTAATATGGATATGGATTTATGAAGGATACAGTAGTTCATGCCAAACTAAACTTATTTGTTTCTTTGAGGAGGTAAGTAGGAATTTAGACCAAGGTAATGCAGTGGATGTGTTCTATTTAGATTTTGCAAAGGCTTTTGATACAGTTCCACACAAGAGGTTGGTGTACAAAATAAAGCAAATTGGATTCTGTAAAAATATTTGCACCTGGATTGAAAACTGATTGAAGGACAGACAACAGAGGGTTGTCATAAATTTAACTTTTTTAGGTTGGACTAAGGTCGTGAGTGGCGTACCTCAGGGATCGATACTGGGACCCCTGCTTTTTAACTTGTTTATTAATGACCTTGAGGTTGGCATCGAGAGCAAAGTCTCCGTCTTTACTGTTGATACTAAATTGTGTACAGTAGTAGAATCAGAGTAGGATGTCATTTCTCTCCAGAAGGACTTGGAGAGACAGGAAATGTGGGCAGGAAAATGGCAGATGAGGTTTAATACAGATAAATGTAAGGTTATGCATTTGGGAAGCAAGAATAAACAGGCGACTTACAAATGAAATGGGGACAAATTAGGGGAATCCTTGAGGGAGAATGATTTAGGAGTGCTGATAGACAGCAGGCTTAGCAATAGTGTCCAAAGTTATGCAGTAGCTGCAAAGGCAAACAAGATCTTATCTTGCATCAATCGGGCAATGGATGGAAGGGAAGTAAACATAATTATGCCCCTTTACAAAGCATTATTAAGACCACACCTTGAATATGGAGTACAAATTTGAGCACCACTCCTTAGAAAATACATTATTGAACTAGAGAGAGTGCAGAGAAGAGTGCCACCAAATTAATAAAGGGGATGGACAATCTAACTTATGAGGAGAGGCTAGCTAAATTAGATTTATTTACATTAGAAAAGAGGTGTCTAAGAGGGGATATGATAACTATATTCAAATATATTCGGGGACAGTACAAGGAGCTTTCAAAACAACTATTCATCCCAAGGACAGTACAAAGGACACGGTCATCCCGTTAGGTTGGAGGAAAGTAGATTTCACTGTCAACAAAGGAAAGGGTTCATTACAGTAAGGGCAGTTAAAATGTGGAATGAATTATCCATGGAAACTGTGATGGCAGATACAATAGATTTGTTCAAAACAAGGTTGGACATCTTTTTAGAAAGGAAAGATATACAGGGATATACCAAATAAGTAAACATGGGAAGGATGTTGATCCATGGATTAATCCGATTGCCAATACTTGGAGTCAGGAAGGAATTTATTTGTCCCCTTATGAGATATCATTGGATGATATGACACTGGGTTTTTTTGTTTGCCTTCCTCTGGATCAATAAGTAAGTATAGATATAGGATAAAGTATCTGTTGTCTAAATTTAGCATAGGTTGAACTTGATGGACGTACGTCTATTTTCAACCTCATCTACTATGTAACTATGTAACTATGTAAGTATTGTACAGAGTAATGAGGGATTTTTGTTGTACAATGTGAAGTCATCAGTGGCCGGCAGCTATGTGCTAACTTCCATTTGCTGTAGAACCATGTTGAATATGGGCCAATATCCTAATACAGCTCTTCTACAGCAGGACATCTCCCTATCAATTACTTACCCATACTTTGTCATTGTTTCCCCAGCTGGAATGACCACCCCAACTACCCATTTACTGATGAATATTAAGAGAATGGGATGCCATGATTCGAGTACCACCCTGAACATCCGTGCCACAATATGACAAGCGGCTCCTTCATACAGTATGGGGGTAATTCTCCCATATCTGACACATGTGAAATTCTAATATTGAGCAGAAGACCCAAACTTTTTAACTGTCCCACACACTTTTCTACAAAGACATCATCATCCTAGAATAAGAGACCCTAACAAGAACCAGCTCTAGAGGGAGAGCAGGTATCCATTTGTCTCTCTAGCACTCATTGGCTCGATTCTTCAGTCAAGAATAAGCCCTACTCATTCCCAGAATGCAATGGGACTGTAGTCACAATTCACACCATGGATTTGGGCATACAGTTGAAAATCATGTCTCCCTTTCTTATGAGGGCGACTTCCTGATTTTTATCTGAAATTTATAGCATTCTTCTGCTGTCTCTTTAAAAATAATTCCCTCTTCCTAATGAAAGCCATTGAAACTTTATAAATCCCCCCGTATTATCATCACAAATCTTCCTAAAAGTAACTTTCACATGTTGGCCAGTATGGGGTTGGGTTATGTATTGAAGGCTCCCTACATTACATCCTTTATATGTTTCTTGCAATAAAAGGAGACATATTTTGTTCATTATGTGTAAGAGTAACAGAATGGAAAACATGCATGTTTATGTCTAATAATATCATGGTGCCTGATCCTAAAAGCGTGTTGTATGTGTCTGTTTCCTTGAATGATAAAATGTATGTAACATACACAGTAAGTCAAGAATTTTACGTTGCAGTATGTTCCCGGACAACTCTGGCAGCAAATGGGTTAATTATGCATAATTCCAGTTATGAGGGGAAAAAAGACAGAATGTATCCAAACTGCATAGTGATACTCAGCACCTCTATGTGTGATATATTTGGGACGGGGGAGGGTTCCCTCCCGGGAACATGCACTGTGGCTGTAACAATGTGATGACAGAGAACAATAACCCAATTGTAGTTCTGGCCCAAGGACAGCCGCAGTAATGTTAACCTGCAACATCGTATGGGGTTCTGATTACACAGACGTCTCCCTGTTACAGTTTGGCAGAAAGAGGGTAACGTGTACAAAAGTGAATAAATTGTGCACCAAGGATTGTGAATAATGACAATAAATTGTGAGCAGTGTAAAACAAAAACTAATAACGACCACTATGAAATAAATAAATGACCTGAGTGCAGGAAATTAATATTTAGGGAGTTGGCTGCTAATCAAAAAAGATAGCTCAGCATCTCATGGCACTAGAATAGAAAAAACAAGAAAAGCGCCAAACTCATAGCGTGGTATGTAAAATAAAATAATGCTGAAGGTGAGTATCTCACATACAAGATAATTAACATATATAAGCATATCATGCAATAACCAGCATGGTACCACAAGCGAACACGAACTCCCACGGATAAAGATTGTCGTCAGCCACTGAAACAGCAATAGGTTGATCTCCTTCTCCAGCTACATCGTGGGTGAATGATGTCCAGGTTCCAGCCTGTGGGGGATAAAATCATGGTCAGGGGAATCCAGGAGATGGTATGTAGCCACCGCTGAGAAATCGAGTGTAACCAGGTCCCCTCTGGTGCTCCGGTCTCCCGTTCCCCATCCCTTACATCCTGTGTCAGGGAGATGTTGCGGGGAGGGCTACGGGCTTGTGGGAGGCTCCCTCCACAGGGTGCCGCCATGTTTTGTGTGCGCGCGCACCAAGGTTCGCGCATGCGCAGAGCGATCGTGGAATGGGCTAAGTGGTGTTCCGTATCTCAGGGTCTGCTCAGAGTCGCGCATGCACAGTTGAGTACAGCGGCAGCCATTACAGGATTGCGCATGCGCAGTAAAGATAGCGCACCCGGCGCCAATAGGAACTACATTACCCAGAAGCCTCTTGGGACTGCTCTTTCACCCATATCACCTGCTGCATTACAGCCAATAGGGCTTGCAGATTCTCCTGCTGCAAAGGGGATACATTGTTGCGCAGTGGAGCACGGGTGTCAGTAGGAGCTGGGACACAGAGAGGGGAGGATGTATATGTGCAGGGAGGCAACTTGCCTCTGCACTAGGCCAGAAGTCTCCCCTTAGGCCCTAGCTAGGCCCTAGCTAGGCCCTACTCAACCTCAGCTTGTGGCTGCTACAGGGTTCTGTAGAGCCAGCTTCAGTGAGGGTCACAGCCAGGAAGCTTGGAATTCCTGGCCACTGCTGTGTTGGTGAATTAGCCTCTGTAACATCAGAGGCAGAGACATTCTAATGGTGGATCACTCCAGGCGGGAACTACCCATTGCTGAGGCGGATCACAACGCAGGTTCATCCGTCTGGATCAAGGGATAATTTCCAAGCCAAGCATCTGCGCGCTCGGTTGCGGACATACCCGGCAGGTTCCATCATCCCTACACGTGCACCAACTTAACACCTCATCTTAGTGGGCAGCGCTGTTCCACACTTGGGTGGGGGACTCTGGGTACACAGTGTTGGGGGAGAATAAGGTGTGGGGTAAAGACCCTGCGAGTTGAACGGGCAGTTGTACTATTAGTGTTACAGGGGTGACACTATTGTTGGTGATGTTACTGTTGTTATGTTCTTTATCTGCATACAGTAAACTGTTTTACCTATACACTGTGTATGGGGTTACTGTGTGTGGGTCCTGTGTCAGGGGTTATACATGTGTTAAACTAGTAAAGTCGCTACATTCCGCAGCAATATAACATTAAATCAGCGGGTGAGCACACAGGTGATTCGCTGGTACACAGTAGCAGCCGTGAGGCGAGCCGCAGCTCAACACTTAGCCTATAGCCTGATAAACTGTCAATAGTAGTGCTGGTATAACACTAAAGAGTCCCATAGAGAGGATACCATAAGCATGGATAAAACAGTACTCCTCCTGTGTTTAGCGCGTAGCGGAGCTCAGCTGTAAAGCAGAGGGAGGTCACCAGTGACGTCATCTCAAGCACCGTGAAAAGCGCACAGCAACAAACGTCCAGGAAAACGCCTTAATAATCTGCACAGATAGAGACCAACCGCTGACAAAAGCCACAGAGGGGAGGGAAGCAAATAATACAGATATTAACGTGCTCGAAAAACAGCATCCAACATGTTTCGTACGAGAAAACCTACTTCATCTGGGATAAATTGATAGAACAAACAAGCAATGGGGGAGCATGGGATTAGAAAGACATATACAATAACGATGAATATTGACAATAGTTCCAATGGTGGGGGGCAGGTTGTAAATATTATAATAATACTTACACGGCCATGTGTAAGCAACCACAATTAGTGATAACTTCCTTGAGGGCGAGCTTTGCCTCTCCCAGCTACATATAGATGTATGTTGATAGGGTTAAAGGGAAAAATAATATATAATATATAAGGCTATACTCACACGGCCCAGTGTGAGCAGATGTAGAAATTGGTTACTTTGGGGTTAAATTTAACCCATCCACATCTATTTGCCACGCAATGGGGGTTTTCTTCAGTGTTCAGGGCAGCACGAAGATCAGTGCTTGATCCCAGGCGTCAGCCAGGCTCTCCCCCCAAGTGTTGTGATGCGTGGGGGGGGGGGTTGGGTGATGAGAAAAACGAGTGAGGCACAGTTCCAGTTAAGTGATCACATAAAATCGCATTTATTAATTAAATAAAACAGCAACGGGACTCACATACATATAGGATGGACCCCTGGCCTCCTCACGCAGTCCAGGATCGAGTTTGAGCAGCTTTATGCGCCCTTCCCGCGTCCGGGATGCAGGAAGAAAAAACTGTTCTGCTGGGCTGCAAACGCTGCTCCACGATCTGTCTACGGAAGCCTCCTTAGGTCAAATTCAGCTGGTGGTTTAGAGCAACGCGTTTCGCCGACGCATCGGCTTCCTCAGGCTCAAATAATGACGTGGCAGGGGTCTGCTGGCTTTTTATAGATCCTCTAGATGATTAAAATATTGATTGAAGCTGGTTTGTTGTTTCAAATTCTTTTAAGAGTTGAATTCAGCTTAGTTATGTTGTTTTTAATGGCATGGTGTTTCATATATATGAAATATTTTTTGTGTACATATTTTAACACATATACGTGCCTCTAACTACTTATACTACTAATTGGAACCTCAAAATCTATATGGGTTCCATTATCAATATTGGTATCATTAATCATGTATCCTTTAAGGTAGGAATTAATACATAAACTATGACCCTATAAGGGTAAGGATTTAGACAGTGTTTACTTTTAATGTCTCCTTTTGTGCTTGCGTATATAAATAATACAAAACAGTCTTTATACAAATATCCATAAAATCATTAAATAGCCTTTGCCACAAAATACTCTGTTAACTCTTTGATCATTGGTTGATGGTCCTATGAGGTTACCAACTGGCATTAATATCATGTATACCCCCTAAGCATTTAGCATTAAATTAGCTTGGGCAAAGAAGGGTTTTAAAAAAGGGCTTTTTTTTAAAAATCATGCTTAATTCCTGATTCAAGGTCTACTGAAAAATAGCTAAAATTCAAATAATACAAACCTAACGTATAATCTAAAAATTCAAATTAATTACTCTCTAAAACATATTGATATGAATTCTGATAATTTGGACACACTTAAAATTACTATGTAGATACATTAAAACATAAATAATTACATAAATACATAAAAATGTTTAAAAATGTTTAAAAATACATAATAGTCGGAAAAAGGTCTGAAAAGAGGGAAAAGGACAAGCACAAATAAAAAGTTTGTTTAGGTACTTAATAGTGAGCAAAACTCTTCTTAAATAGTTGGACACATATGTGGCACTTATACAGAACGCCTTATACCTATAGAAAATCACAGTTGCCTTCTTATGTTTTTAGTTAAATGCTGCGATATCAAGGTCAACATTGAGACCGGCTGGGGACATAGATTTCAAACGATATATCCAAAACGTCTCTCTCTGTCGGAGACGTTTCAATCTATCTCCCCCTCTCCAATTCTCAGGAACCACCTCTAATCCTCTGTAGAGTAGTCCTGAGGGGTCTCCCCCGTGATGTTGTGTAAAGTGAAGTGGCACACTATGTGTAGTCAGGCCCCTTCTTATATTGCCCAAGTGCTCCAGTATGCGGACTCTGAGACTTCTTGAGGTCCGGCCCACATACTGCAGTCCACATGGGCACTGGAGTAAGTACACTACATGGTTTGTTCTACAACTAATTAGTTGTTTGGTCTTGAAAACCTCTTTAGTGACATTTGAACTAAAATGTATTTTGTCTGTCAGTGCATGTTTGCAGGCCTTGCACTCAAAACACTTAAAAAATCCTATTGGTTTCGGCAGCCAATTGGTAACCTTGGTTTCCGATTCTTTTCTATATACACTCGGTACCAGTCTACTTTTTATATTCTCTGCTTTTTTAAAAATGACACGGGGTGTTTTTGGCAAATAATCTTTTAGTACTGGGTCTTTGCACAGCACATGCCAGTGTTTCGTTAAAATTTTTTTGATCTTATGGGACTCATTATTATATTTGGTGACAAATGGTACAATGAAATCTGTTTTGTCCTTTTTTTGTTTTGGCACCATCAATTGTTCTTTATTTAAATCTAAAGCTCTCAAGTGCGCTGCTTTAATTACGTCTTGTTTGTACTGCCTTTCTCCGAATCTGGCTCCCAAGATTTCCGCTTGTTCTTTATACATTTCAACCTCCGTACAGTTCCGCCTTATTCGTCTAAATTGCCCGAACGGTATGTTATTTAACCATCTATGATGATGGCAGCTATTATTAAGCAGAAAATTGTTGGCATCAACTTCAAGAAAAAGAAAAACACAAAAGCGCACCAAGATTGAGATATACAGTGTATTATAGACAATTAAAATTAGTAATATACACTTACATGGATAAAAACTTTATTGATCCTGATCACGATCGTGACTTCTATGGTGAGGCAACAGTGGGGATGAAGGGGGATGATTTCCGTCTCTGCAAACAAGCCCCGCGCGCTGGGACTGTGTCTCTGGCTATGCTGCGTTTTCAGCTCCACACGGTTGTCAGCGTGATGGCCTGCGTGACGCGCATGCGCGGCGGATAAGGCCCCCAATAGTAGTCCCGAAGATGCCTGCCCGTTTTCAGTCTTAGATCGTGATTTGTGGAAAAAAGCACTTGTGTGAAGACTGGCTGTATGGGAAACAAGCCAGCAACACCCTTCGCGACGCGTTTCGAATACAAAAGTATTCTTCCTCAGGCGATATCAGGGGCACCTGTTTGGGATCCTTTATATACCAGACTACATTTGTAATTGGTCAGTATCAATGAGCAGGCATCCAATCAGATGTTCTTAGAAAAGGGGGATGGATTAGAATCCCTGAACCTGCCCCTTAGTAATTAATATAGTATACAGATAAGTTTTACTAAATTATTGTGGTGGCACTTAGGATAATAAATAAATAATAAAAACGAAAGTGCAACTCACTAGTAGAGATATATAAAGTGAAACAAACAGGTAGCCCCTTCTACAAGTGCAACATTTAAAATATATTTGTTGATATATAAAAAACAGATAAAACATTGTGCTAAAACATACAAACATTACATGAAACAAATAATATTAAGGGATGGGAATAAAATCAATATAAGAAAAAAAGGGGGGGAAACAGAGTATAAAATTTAAATTTGGAAAGGAAAAAAGGAAAACAGGAAAAAAGAATTTTGAGGAAGAAAAAGGGGGGGGGGAAAAGAAAAGAAAAACATAATGATTAAGAATAATTAAAAATACATATATCTCAATTTGGAAGGCTTTCTAAATTAATAGTTTATGATATAAGCAGACTGTAAAGCGAACATTACCAATTGTTAGATTACCGCAGGAAAGGGGTCAATTCTACATAGTCATTTAACCCCCCAGGATGTTTGGTTTGGAGTGTGTAGATCCAAAATTGCTCCCTTCTTGCGATATGTAGGTCCTTATCACCAGCTCTAATAGTTGTAGTAATGTGTTCTATACCCATATATTTAACCCCAGTTGTACTACACTGATGAACATCTTTAAAATGTATGGGTATAGAACACATTACTACAACTATTAGAGCTGGTGATAAGGACCTACATATCGCAAGAAGGGAGCAATTTTGGATCTACACACTCCAAACCAAACATCCTGGGGGGTTAAATGACTATGTAGAATTGACCCCTTTCCTGCGGTAATCTAACAATTGGTAATGTTCGCTTTACAGTCTGCTTATATCATTAACTATTAATTTAGAAAGCCTTCCAAATTGAGATATATGTATTTTTAATTATTCTTAATCATTATGTTTTTCTTTTCTTTCCCCCCCCCCCCCTTTTCTTCCTCAAAATTCTTTTTTCTTGTTTTCCTTTTTTCCTTTCCAAATTTAAATTTTATACTCTGTTTCCCCCCCTTTTTTTCTTATATTGATTTTATTCCCATCCCTTAATATTATTTGTTTCATGTAATGTTTGTATGTTTTAGCACAATGTTTTATCTGTTTTTTATATATCAACAAATATATTTTAAATGTTGCACTTGTAGAAGGGGCTACCTGTTTGTTTCACTTTATATATCTCTACTAGTGAGTTGCACTTTCGTTTTTATTATTTATTTATTATCCTAAGTGCCACCACAATAATTTAGTAAAACTTATCTGTATACTATATTAATTACTAAGGGGCAGGTTCAGGGATTCTAATCCATCCCCCTTTTCTAAGAACATCTGATTGGATGCCTGCTCATTGATACTGACCAATTACAAATGTAGTCTGGTATATAAAGGACCCCAAACAGGTGCCCCTGATATCGGCTGAGGAAGAATACTTTTGTATTTGAAACGCGTCGCGAAGGGTGTTGCTGGCTTGTTTCCCAAACAGCCAGTCTTCACACAAGTGCTTTTTTCCACAAATCACGATCTAAGACTGAAAACGGGCAGGCATCTTCGGGACTACTATTGGGTGCCTTATCCGCCGCGCATGCGCGTCACGCAGGCCATCACGCTGACAACCGTGTGGAGCTGAAAACGCAGCATAGCCAGAGACACAGTCCCAGCGCGCGGGGCTTGTTTGCAGAGACGGAAATCATCCCCCTTCATCCCCACTGTTGCCTCACCATAGAAGTCACGATCGTGATCAGGATCAATAAAGTTTTTATCCATGTAAGTGTATATTACTAATTTTAATTGTCTATAATACACTGTATATCTCAATCTTGGTGCGCTTTTGTGTTTTTCTTTTTCTTGGAACTGGGTATCGCTGTTGGAGTTCTCCGCAGAGATCCACATTGGAGGTGGGGGAAGACACCTTCAACATCAAGAGCTGCAAAAGATTAGAGAGGAACTACTATTCCAATTTCTTAAAGAGCAAGAGCGCGGACTGGACACTCTTTCTATACTTGGCATCAACTTCCTTGAAATAAGTCTTGGTTTTAACCATATTGTTCTCAATATAAATGGTTAAGTCAAGGAAGTTGATGCTTTCTTTGTTTATCTCAGATGTAAAACTCAGGTTGACACTATTGTTATTAATATGCGTCAAAAAGGGGCCGAGGCTTTCCTCACTCCCCTGCCAGACAATGAGCACATCGTCGATATATCTGTGTATATATATATATATATTAAGGCGGAACTGTACGGAGGTTGAAATGTATAAAGAACAAGCGGAAATCTTGGGAGCCAGATTCGGAGAAAGGCACTACAAACAAGACGTAATTAAAGCAGCGCACTTGAGAGCTTTAGATTTAAATAAAGAACAATTGATGGTGCCAAAACAAGGACAAAACAGATTTCATTGTACCATTTGTCACCAAATATAATAATGAGTCCCATAAGATCAAAAAAAAATTAACGAAACACTGGCATGTGCTGTGCAAAGACACAGTACTAAAAGATTATTTGCCAAAAACACCCCGTGTAATTTAAAAAAAAGCAGAGAATATAAAAAGTAGACTGGTACCGAGTGTATATAGAAAAGAATCGGAAACCAAGGTTACCAATTGGCTGCCGAAACCAATAGGATTTTTTAAGTGATTTCAGTGCAAGGCCTGCAAACATGCACTGACAGACAAAATACATTTTAGTTCAAATGTCACTAAAGAGGTTTTCAAGACCAAACAACTAATTAGTTGTAGAACAAACCATGTAGTGTACTTACTCCAGTGCCCATGTGGACTGCAGTTTGTGGGCCGGACCTCAAGAAGTCTCAGAGTCCGCATACTGGAGCACTTGGGCAATATAAGAAGGGGCCTGACTACACATAGTGTGCCACTTCACTTTACACAACATCACGGGGGAGACCCCTCAGCAGGACTACTCTACAGAGGATTAGAGGTGGTTCCTGAGAATTGGAGAGGGGGAGATAGATTGAAACGTCTCCGACAGAGAGAGACGTTTTGGATATATCGTTTGAAATCTATGTCCCCAGCCGGTCTCAATGTTGACCTTGATATCGCAGCATTTAACTAAAAACATAAGAAGGCAACTGTGATTTTCTATAGGTATAAGGCGTTCTGTATAAGTGCCACATATGTGTCCAACTGTTTAAGAAGAGTTTTGCTCACTATTAAGTACCTAAACAAACTTTTTATTTGTGCTTGTCCTTTTCCCTCTTTTCAGACCTTTTTCCGACTATTATGTATTTTTAAACATTTTAAAACATTTTTATGTATTTATGTAATTATTTATGTTTTAATGTATCTACATAGTAATTTTAAATGTGTCCAAATTATCAGAATTCATATCAATATGTTTTAGAGAGTAATTAATTTGAATTTTTAGATTATACGTTAGGTTTGTATTATTTGAATTTTAGCTATTTTTCAGTAGACCTTGAATCAGGAATTGAGCATGATTTTTTTTAAAAAGCCCTTTTTTAAAACCCTTCTTTGCCCAAGCTAATTTAATGCTAAATGCTTAGGGGGTATACATGATATTAATGCCAGTTGGTAACCTCATAGGACCATCAACCAATGATCAAAGAGTTAACGGAGTATTTTGTGGCAAAGGCTATTTAATGATTTTATGGATATTTGTATAAAGACTGTTTTGTATTATTTATATATGCAAGCACAAAAGGAGACATTAAAAGTAAACACTGTCGGGGGCGTGTCCAGGACGCCGATGAGAGAGGCTGTGTAGAAGAGGAGCTCCACAGACCCTGATATAAAAATAGCAGAATAAGCGCTTTTTCCCCCCTAAAAACATCTGCAATTGCTGCCACAAATCCCCCTAATACTCCTAGCAACAAGAATGGTGAGCAAATCGAAGTCCCAAGCCACCCCAGGAGTCGCTAAATACTTCTCCCCCTCCCAGAAGAGCTCGGAGGCTGTTTTGAGATCACAAGATGGCGCCGGCTCCGCGTGCACACGTGGGCCCAAGCAGGGAGCAACCGAACGGAGCAATATGGCTACCCCATCACCGCCGGAGGAAGAACTCACAAGAGCATTTATGCAAGAGATGATCTCCACAATGCTAAATAAGCTCCACTCCTCACTGCAGGACGACCTGCGGGCCGCAGTAAAAGAACTTAAACAGGATATAACGGGCCTAACGGAGCGCACCACGGCCCTTGAGCTTAAAATGGCCGAAACCACGCAATCCCAGGAGGAGGCAGCCAACAACCGCAGCTCAACAACGAAACCGGACAAAGCAGCGGGCATCGATACCGGAGGAGACGAACCGCAACCGCAGATGAATCTATGAACGGAGAAGGGGCGCAGGAGTCGGTCCCCGCTGGGGCGGATGTGCACATTTCTTTTTCCTTACCATCCACACGGGCCCGCACTGCCCGGGCCGGGAGGAGAGAGGTCAGGTATTCCACGAGAGGAGCGGTGCTGGCGGAACCTGGAGGTCCGACACGCAGACCCTCCCTTCACGTCCCACTCTCCACTACATCCCCCCCTCCCCCGGGCAGAGAGCAGGGGCCTCCGGTAACAGTGACTACTTTTGCCCACACAAAGCGAGAAGACCCGCAGGCCGCTTATCCGCCTGGGTCAGGACACTAGGCGCAGACACAGCGCAAAGTGCAGACTCGCCAAATCTGACTCATAGGCAGATATATATACAGACTGGGAACATTGTAAAAAGTTGAGAATCGTTCATTATACTGTTTATTAACATATTCTATATATACCTCCCCACCCCCCCCCCCAATCCTTCCCTCTGGGTATCCCCCCCAAACCCCCCCCCCCTGATTCCCCCACCTGTCCCTCCCCCCCCCTCCGGGGACACTAGACACCCCGGCTACCGCGGCCAAGGCAATTGAGTCACGAGGACAAGCCTAGAAACAATCATAAGCTTAAGTATATAGGAACCCACATAGATCTAACGCCACAGATAATCCCCAAAAGATGTGACAACCTAAATTATATTACGGAAAGAAAAATCCCCCTCCCCCCTCCCCCACTCTACTTACCCCCCCAACCCTGGAGGCTTACTCCCCCCCCCTCCCCCCTCACCCGACACCCTATAGCCCCCTCCCTCCCCATAAACCCCCCTCACCCCCCTCCCCCCCCACACACACACCCCTCCCCCTCCCCCCCCTCTGAACACAAAGCGGGTAAGGCCTGATGATCGCGTTAACGATCACAGAAAAACGGCTATAACGAGCCAAAAAAGCGGCGTAATATGAACCCCTACAAGCTCACTCAGAATCAAGGTTGCAAGCAATTGGTCCATGTCCCCATAAGAATGCTCCACAAAAGCTATGCTGAAAACCTTTACAGAGATCTGTGAAAATGTTAATATAAAAATGTATTACAAAGATATGTTATGATGTACCCCCTCCCCCCTCTCCCTGTACGTCCCCCTCCCCCCTATCCCCCCTACCCCCCATCCCCCCCTTCCTTCCCTCCCCCCCCTCCTCCCCCCTCCTCTCCTCCCTCCCCCCCATCCACCATCCTCCTCCCCCCCCCTCCTGGAATGAAACGGTTAAGTGTTGATGAGCAAATCAAGGGTCACAGAAAGACAGTCACAACGAGCTAAGAAGTGTCAAAACATGAACCCATATGAGCCTACTCAGAGCCAAAGCTGCAACTAACAGATCCATACTTCCATAAAAATGCTCCACAAAGGTTATTATGACCAATACTGAAGGGATGTTAGAAGTTACAACTATAAAAATGTATTGCAACACTAAGATGAGTTGTCCCCCTTCCCCCTCCCATTGTACTCCCCACCTCCACCCCCTCCCCTCCCTCCCCCACCCCTCCACCACCCCTCCCCCCTCCCCCTCTCCCCCCCTCCCTCCCCCTCCCCCTTCCCTCCCCCTCACCCCCCCTCCCCCCCTCCCTCCCCCCCATCCCCCCCTCCCCCCTCCCCCTCCCTCCCCCTCCCCCCCTCCCTCCCCCTCACCCCCCTCACCCCCCCTCACCCCCTCACTCCCTCCCCCCATCCCCCCTCCCCCCTCCCTCCCCCTCACCCCCTCCCCCCTCACCCCCCCTCCCTCCCCATCCCCCCTCCTCCCCCCTTCCCCCCCTCACCCCCCCCTCACCCCCCCCTCACCCCCTCCCTCCCCCTCTCCCCCCCTCCCCCCCCCTCTCCCCTCTCTCCCCCCCCTCCTCCCCCCTCCGACCTTTCCCCCCCCACCTTCCCTCCTTCCCTACCCCCCCATCACCAAGACCAAAGTCCCCTCTAACTTGTGATACTAGCAAAAGAAAACAACAAAATGCAGAAGAACGTACAAATGCAATGTATGCAACTTTAGAGTGATAAGGGTTGACATAGGAAATGTATTTGAGATCCCCTCCTGTTTCTACCCCCTTCTCTCCTCTCTGCTCTGAACAAGAACCCCCCCCCCCCCCCATATCACCCCGAATTTGACCGGGTACTAGACGATCAGCTGAAAAACAAACAAACAAATAAAAAGGCCCAGACCACGCAACTGTCACACACAACATACCAACCAGCAACCTAGACTATAGCCCATTAAACCCCCCCCCCTCCCCTCACGGTCTCCCTTCTCTCCTCCCCCCCCCCCTGCCCCACGTCCACCTCCCCCCCCCCACCACTCCTACACCCACCCCCACAACCCCCCCACCCCTTACGAACATAACACGGCACACACTAGAACCAAACCAAAGGAGGGAAACGGCGCACAACATTAGCAACCCAGGGTCTGGACCCCTTGACTGCACACCGGTCATTGGCACCGGACCCACCCCAGAAGGGCATGTTTGCCCAAAATGCCGGTTGCTCAAGAACCTGGCAACACCGCATTAGGCCCACACAAGGACCTAATCCTATCTTCTCTCTATCTGCTGGTCCTGTCCCAGCAGATCTTTACCCCCCCTCCTCCCCCATCCTACCCTCCCCCCTTGGCAACCCACAGACAGCCACCAGAATACAAACAGGCAGAACACACCCGCCCCCTGCGAAACACACAGACAGAACCACTGCAGATACCCAGAAAATAAAAGCAAGATCTCCCCGAATGGGAACGGCGAGATCCCAAGATCCCCCCCCACAAGAAACCCACAATGACATCTACTGCACCAATAAAGATCCGCTCACTAAATGTCAAAGGACTACACAATAATAGGAAGCGGAGGCTAGCCCTCCATGATATGAAAAAGTCAGGGGGAGACATCATATTCTTACAGGAGACCCACTTCACATCACAAGACCCCCCAAATTTATTCAAAAAAATGTTCCCAACATGCTTTTTTGCATCATTTAGTAGTAAGAAGAGGGGTGTAGCTGTCCTAATCAGACAAGGCACTCCATTTAATCATGTCAAAACAACAGCAGATCCAGAGGGTAGATTCCTAGTGGTATATGGCTCCCTAGCGGGCTCAGCAATCGCTCTGATCAACGTATACGCCCCAAACGAGAATCAAACAGAATTTTTACAAACAGTTCTCGAAGGCGTAGACCCGGGATATCTGTCATCGATGATAGTGGGGGGAGACCTAAACATGGTTTTAAACCCCACCGAGGACAGATCGACCACAATGGGTCCCCCCCGTACAACCCACTTCCATATCAAGGGGAAAAGGTTTAGGGGCATCCTGAGCGAGTTTTCACTGGTGGACGTTTGGAGAACCCAACATCAGGGCCAGAGAGACTACACATTCTACTCAGCACTTCAGCAGACCTACTCTCGAATAGACCATTTCCTGACCACTAAAAATGTGATGGCGGCAGCCATTGAATCAGACATTGGCTCAATCACTTGGTCCGACCACGCCCCGATTACCTTGACACTGTCAATCCCTTTTGAGAAAACAACAAGTTACTCCTGGAGACTAAATGATTCACTGTTAAATCATCCTGTGATAGAAAGAGATATCAGATCCTCACTTAAAGACTATTTCTATTTCAACACAGGAACAGTCTCCTCTCCAGCAATCCTGTGGGAAGCCCATAAGGCAGCCATCAGAGGGAAAATTATCTCCATCGCATCCCACAGGAAAAAAGCCCGCCAAAAACGAATCAAAGAGCTCACAGAAAGCATAAAAACAATAGAACAAGCCCACAAGGCTAACCCCTCCAAAAAGATATACAAAACATTGTTAACAGCCAGAGCAAAACTTAGACAAACCAAGCTGGAGGACGTTGAAAAGGCCCTCAAATGGACCAATCAACAATACTATGACAAGGGTAACAAGGCCGACAGACTCCTGGCCAGCAAATTAAGAGGGGTACAAAAGAGATCCCAAATAACGGCGATCAAGAGTAGATCTGGCGAGATACAATATAGTGACAGCAAAATTGCTATGGAATTCACAAAATACTATACAGAACTATATAACTTAAGATCTAAAAACGGCCGACCTGAACCAATAGCATCAGAATTGATAACGCGATATTTAAACAAATGCCAACTCCCCACATTAACGGAGGAGGAAAACACAGTCCTCAATGCTGAGATCTCAAAAGAGGAACTGGAAAAGGCGGTCAATTCACTAAAAATCACTATGTCTCCTGGCCCCGACGGTTTCACCAATGTCTATTATAAGAGATTCTTGCCTATTCTATCCACGCATCTCCTAAAAACATTTAATTATTTCATGGAAGGGAACCAAATCCCGCCAACAATGTCTATGGCCAACTTAGCTATTATACATAAAGATGGCAGAGACCCGATGCAATGTGGAAGCTACCGTCCAATCTCCCTCCTCAACAGTGATCTCAAATTATATAGCAAGATACTTGCAAATAGACTAAACCCTATCTTACCGAGACTAATAAACATTGATCAGGTAGGATTTGTCGCGGGCAGGCAAGCTTCAGACAATACTCGGAAGATAATTAATATTATTGACCATGTTCACCTCACAGGCACCAAAGCACTCCTGTTAAGCCTAGACGCAGAGAAGGCGTTCGATAGAATAAACTGGCAATTCCTGGACCAGACTATGCGCAAATTTGGCTTTAAAGACGCATACTTAGAGGGGGTCCGTAGACTATATCAAAACCCGTCAGCTACAGTTAAACTACCAGGGGGCAATAACCAGAGATTCGAGATCACAAATGGAACTCGACAGGGATGCCCTCTATCTCCTCTCCTCTTTGCGCTAACGATCGAACCACTAGCATCGGCAATTCGGCTCAATACAGACATCCAAGGAATAGAAATCAGTCAAAGGCAGCATAAAATATCCCTATTCGCAGATGATGTCATCCTAACTCTGTCAAAACCCCAAATCTCCCTACCCAACCTTCAAAAAGAACTCCGGGATTTCGGAAAAATCTCAGGATATAAAATAAATAGCGATAAATCAGAAGCCCTGAACTTAAGCCTGCCAGAGCCAGAGGTGAAACTCCTCAAACTAAACTTTAATTATCGTTGGAGCTCCTCTTGTATCAAATACTTGGGAGTTAAGATATCGAGGACCTACCAATCTTTATACCAACATAACTATCCGACCCTATTCCAAAAAATCAAACAAGATCTAGAAAAATGGGGAGAATATCAGATATCATGGATCGGGAGAATGATCTCGATTAAAATGAATATACTCCCTAGATTACTTTACTACTTCCAGACTCTCCTGGTCCACATCCCTGGCTCAGAATTGAAAAATATCCAAAAACTAATCTTCCACTTTATTTGGCAAGGAAAAAAACCAAGAGTCTCTAGAACAGTTCTCTTGGCCTCAAGGGGGAGAGGAGGAATGGGAGTTCCAGACATCACAAGATACTACCTGGCTGCACAACTGAGACAGGTAGTAGTCTGGAATGCCAACCCAAACCAATATTGCTGGCTAGACATAGAAACTCAATATGCCGGGACGCCTTCGCTGCCGGCTTGCCTTTGGTCCCTAAGCAAGGAGGACATGCAGAATAACAAATTCAAATTAGGCCCGATGAGACACACATGGGAGACCTGGACGAAATGCAAATTCAAATTTAAGCTCACAACACCTCACTCTCAACTTACACCAATTCACAAAAACCCAAAATTCCCACCTGGCTGTGAGCCCAGACAATTTGACGAATTCAAAACCAAAAACATCAGTGCGATTGCTGACCTCTTGAGCTTCGGGAAGTTCCTGAGCTTCCAAAACCTACGATCCAAATATGAAATAGTAGGGCTGAATGTGTTCAAATACCTACAAATTCGGCATTTTATGCAAACTTTAACCCCAACGTTGGAATTTCCCCCTCTCACTAGCTTCGAGCGGCTCTGTCGTGAGACTGCCCATAAGAAAGGTGTTATATCGCAAATTTGCTCAGAAATGGAGAGAGTTATGGATCCTCCTACGCATGACTATATGCTGCATTGGGCAGCAGAATTGGAAATAGATATACTGTAGACCGAGAGGACTGGGAAAGTATTTGGGAAAATGCCTCAGGAACTTCAATCTGTACCACAATCAAAGAAAACATATACAAAATACTGTTTCGCTGGTGTCTTACCCCAGTTCGAATAAATCAAATCTACCCTCTGGCTTCCGATCTATGCTGGAGAGGCTGCGGTCAAAAGGGGGACATGGCCCACATCTGGTGGTTTTCCTGTCCGGAAATTCAGAAGTACTGGGAAACTATACAAAAATTAATAAAAGAGGTCACAGACCTCACAATACCCATTGACCCGCTGACCTACCTGCTGGCCAGACCCATAGAAGCGCTGGATCGACCAACAGGCAAATTAGTCTCCTTTATCCTCACAGCGGCTAGATGTGCGGTGGCAGCCGCCTGGAGGAAGGTGCCTCCCCCCTCCAAACAGACAGTCAAAAAAAGGGTGCAAGAGGTGATGGAAATGGAAAGACTATCAGCCTTCCTGAAAAGGTCCACCACCTCTTTCAACAATACCTGGGACTCATGGCTAATGAATATGCTCCCTCAACGCCGAAATGCCCCATAGTAATGATAAATAAAGACCCAAACTAAGGCAGCCAAAGAACAGGGAGCCAAATCCCCCCCCCCTATCTCAACCCCCCTCACCCCCTACCCCCCCCCCCCCTCTATCACTCTCTCTCCCCTTTTCTGTTTCTTAACCCGCGCTACCCCGACAGACCCCTGAGGGTCAGGGGAACGTTGGGACTTTCTCCCCCACCTCAGATAAAAGTTAGAAAACTTGTATTAGGCCAAAATGTTGACAAATATTCAAAAAGCTGTAAATGTTATAAATGCCTAATAAAAAAATTTGAAACAAAAAAAGTAAACACTGTCTAAATCCTTACCCTTATAGGGTCATAGTTTATGTATTAATTCCTACCTTAAAGGATACATGATTAATGATCCCAATATTGATAATGGAACCCATATAGATTTTGAGGTTCCAATTAGTAGTATAAGTAGTTAGAGGCATGTATATGTGTTAAAATATATACACAAAAAATATTTCATATATATGAAACACCATGCCATTAAAAACAACATAACTAAGCTGAATTCAACTCTTAAAAGAATTTGAAACAACAAACCAGCTTCAATCAATATTTTAATCATCTAGAGGGTCTATAAAAAGCCAGCAGACCCCTGCCACGTCATTATTTGAGCCTGAGGAAGCCGATGCGTCGGCGAAACGCGTTGCTCTAAATAACCAGCTGAATTTGACCTAAGGAGGCTTCCGTAGACAGATCGTGGAGCAGCGTTTGCAGCCCAGCAGAACAGTTTTTTCTTCCTGCATCCCGGACGCGGGAAGGGCGCATAAAGCTGCTCAAACTCGATCCTGGACTGCGTGAGGAGGCCAGGGGTCCATCCTATATGTATGTGAGTCCCGTTGCTGTTTTATTTAATTAATAAATGCGATTTTATGTGATCACTTAACTGGAACTGTGCCTCACTCGTTTTTCTCATCACCCAACCCCCCCCCCCCCCCCCCACGCATCACAACACTTGGGGGGAGAGCCTGGCTGACGCTGAGCCTGGCTGACTTGGGGGGAGAGCCTGGGATCAAGCACTGTTCTTCGTGCTGCCCTGAACACTGAAGAAAACTCCCATTGCGTGGCAAATAGATGTGGATGGGTTAAATTTAACCCCAAAGTAACCAATTTCTATATCTGCTCACACTGGGCCGTGTGAGTATAGCCTTATATATATTATATATTATTTTTCCCTTTAACCCTATCAACATACATCTATATGTAGCTGGGAGAGGCAAAGCTCGCCCTCAAGGAAGTTATCACTAATTGTGGTTGCTTACACATGGCCGTGTAAGTATTATTATAATATTTACAACCTGCCCCCCACCATTGGAACTATTGTCAATATTCATCGTTATTGTATATGTCTTTCTAATCCCATGCTCCCCCATTGCTTGTTTGTTCCCATGTTTCTATAAGGGCTCTGGATTAACCCTTTCCTGGGGTTGAAGCAGAAGGGATCCTACTGTTTGCTCAAAGCATTTGCAAGAGAGCTATTGTTGAATTGACCGCTTTATTGTAAGCATACTTTTGTTTCTAATTCGAGGTAAGCGCCTGGTTTTTTGTACACTATAAATTGATAGAAGTTAATAGGGGCTCTCAAATATAGCTATATAGTGCATATACTGGAAAAGTACTCTTAAAGTTCGGGTGTGCTGATCAGAGACAACACAATTGCAATACCTCAGTCTTCTATGACGGATGGGTCTTTGAGAAAAGTTTAGAGACAAATATAGTGAAGTATTGTTTAGAGATTTACTTCCCAAATATTAGAATGTCACTCGCAATTTATCAGGATGTTGGGACACTTCCCAGCTCAATAGTGATGTGAGAGAAAGCTTCAGTCAACCCTGAGAAAGCTAACTGTAGCGAAACGCGTAGGGTTAAACCTTGACATCCTACAGAGCGGTGAGAGCAAAGACCCTACAGTGGAGCACAGCTGAGTAAACCAACAACACAGTGCGCATGTGTGGACGTCGCTGATTTCCCTGACATCATTCTTGAGGAGACGAGGAGGGGAGAGCCCACGGATCGTGTCACCGACCAAAACCACAGCTAAGACGCTGCTTGAGATTTCTCTCACATTACTTTTGTGCAGGATGTGTTCCAACATGCTTATTACTGCTGATGTATTGTGAGTGGCTTTCTAACATTTAAGAAGCAAATCTCTAAGCAATACTTCACTATATTTTGTCTCTAAACTTTTTTCAGAGACTCATCCACCATACAAGACTACATAATTGCAATTGTGATGTCTCTGATCACCACACCCAAACTTTAAGAGTATTTCGTCCTGTATATGCACTATGTAGTTATATTTGAGAGCACCTATAGTATGAGGTTCTATCACCTGGTCCACTCCCTTATATTGTCTGCTTCTTACTTATACCTTATACCTTTATACTGTATATATATCTCATATCATACGGGACAAAGTTAAATACTCACGCTCGCAAGCGCTCCCACTTTTCACCTCCGCAGAGGTCCCTCAAATGGACATATCTCCTCTACAGGACAAGGGTTAATACAGAACGTGCAAGCTGCCCCACTCTTCACCTTCGCAAAGGTCCTACAAATGAGTTAACATTTCCCATAAATCTGTCCCAATATACCACCGTCATGAACAGCACACAAGTGGGCACATGACTTAGATATGCAATCAGGGTTAATACGCACGGTTAATCTAGCCAACTCACCTTTCCCCTCTGCAAGGTACCTCAAATGAGTTAATATTAACCTCTTAATCAATTGCAATCATATCTATACACTTCCACCACCTGGGATATGAAAATAAGATGTCAAATTTATATTTGCCAGGGCCCCAGGTCCCTGTTTATTATAGAAAAAAACTGTGCATGTTAACACACCAAAAATCAGTTGTAGCAAAATGTGTCTGAAAATGTAAATACTGTACCCTCTCCAGAGCGTGCAACAGTTCATTCAGAGCCCAAAGCATTACTTAGTAAATATTTTAATATACATAAAAATACAGGGCTTAGGTTACAGAAAAAATTATTACCGGAGCATACAGTTACAATAAATGCAGGACAGTTTCTCAAAATAAAAAGGATATAATATAAAAGAAAACCTATACATTACCGTATGTCATATGTTTTTCCACAGAGAGGTCACTGGTGTAGGAAATGAGATATCACGTGTTTTGTCAAAAACACTCCTCTGGGGAAATCTGATTTTTTTCATAATCTTTTGCTCCCTTATGTAGTATTTTTTCCCATTGCAACAATATAAACCCAGCCACTGTCGGAAATCAGCTGTGAGATTGACAGTTTTAAACCCTTCAATATCTAAATGTATTCATACCGTTCCTTAACTTATACTTACACGCACACGTGTGTCATATCAATACATTCAGGCGCTCATGGTGGACACGACAAGACTAAATAAACCATCTTAATCATAAATTTGAGCAAAAAAAGAATATCTGTCCCTTATTATCTCTTAAACATATAGGGCCTCGTGCAGTAAGCACCGAAAAGTCACTTTCGCCAGCCCCAAAAAACTGCCAATAAGAGCAAAACTCAGCGATTTTTTTGCAGGAAAAAAAAATTTGGCAGCTGCTTGGCGAACAGCCACTTTCGGAGCTGATGGCCAGTTTTTCAAAAACGCACAATTCTAGTAGCCCCGATTAGCTTTTCGCAGCTGTTCGCCTCTCTAGAATTGAGAATTTCTCTCAAAATCGTCCCGCCCAAAAAAGATGGCAAGAAGCTCGGGAGAAGCAGTGGATGAGTGGTTTTCAACAGGGTTTCCCCGGCATCCCCAAAGGGTTCCATGCAATTTTCAGGTAATTTGAAAATTGTACCAAATAAAGAAGAATTTACAATGCATCTGATCTCAGACGCGCTATCAGAGAGGGCCAGTGTTCCTTACAATGCATCTGATCTCAGACGCTCTATTAGAGAGGGCCAGTGTTCTTTACAATGCATCTGATCTCAGACGCGCTATTAGAGAGGGTTGGCGTTCCTTACAATGCATCTGATTTCAGATACACTGTTAGAGAGTGTTGTGGTTCCTTATGTGAATGCAGCCTTTTCTGGGGTACCCCCGGGGCACCAAGAACTGCAGACGGGTTCAGTGAGTATCAAATGAGTATCGGTGAGTATCAACAAATCAAGGAATCTTTATTGCGAGTGCACAAGGAGATGACACATCAGCAAGCAGCTTCAGTGTGATCTGGGGTGGGGCAGTCCCTAGGTATAGTCAAGGTTACAGAAGATAAGGCGGCACGGCCCTATTACAATCTAAAAAGCTCTACATAAGCTTTATATGAGCTTGGTTAACATGAAATACCTACATCCCATAATAGTTGTTTTTCCCAAAGTTAAGTTTCAATTTCTTTAGGAAGCACATGATGTCCTGTAATAGTCTCAGAGCAAACCTTGCCCACTCATACATTCTTTCACACAGAAATGGTACAATAACAAAGTACGTCAGGGTACTGATTAATTATATTGCTATAATTCTGGGTGTTGAGCCACAGGCACAGCCTTGAAACGCTACTGTCAGTGAAAATCATCCTTACCCACAAACACGTATTACACATCCACATAAAACAGAAGTGACAAAATGGATGACCAGTAACCCCAGACTCTCTTTCTTTTGTATAGCCCTCCTGTCCATAATTCTTTCACAGTCTCCCCTGTTTATACTTGAAACAAGAGTTCACAGGTATAACCCAAAATTAGTTGGTAACATTGATTAGTCTCTGAAATTCCAGATCAGCCATGGAGGATCAGTGATTTTTCTTTCCGTATACACTTCTCCAGATCCTTAGCCACGGATATATCATATTCATTCCGATATCCATTATTATTCCAATTGATATTGTGATAGTTCGCAAGGGCTATACCATCCAAGGATTAGTACAAGGGGGTTTCTTCTGTTCCTTCTTCTTGGATGGGCCATTACTTGTGGGGAGGGTCTGAGGTACTTGGCAAGTAGTAGTTTACAAGACACAAAAATGACATACACTGGGAAGAGAAAAACAACAATTAGAATCAGTCCTTGCACCAGTTGCACCTAGAATCAGTTTCGCTCCCAGTGACCCAAACCACGTGCCTAGTCCCAAGTCCCAGCTAGTGGATATTTTCAAAGAGTCTACCAACTTTGTAATTTCTTCTTTTATCCTAAGTGTACATCATGGGTAATATTAGCCGTATTGTCAGGTACATGCAGTAGGTACAACACCACCACAGCACAAACATTTCTGCTCCTATAGTTATATTAGTTTTTACTGTAACGGAACCCGCCTTTCCCGGACTGGGAATAAAATCTCCTGAGTTATTGTAAAGATTTTTTAATTGTCCAATAATAATATTTCTATGCTTCTTCATTACTAAATGCACAGAAATCTTCAATAGAAAAATGTAATCATAACACATTCTATCTCTCTGATCTTTCGTTTGATTTGAATATGTGTACACATCTTCTCAATAAACTTAAGAGGAGACTATTTTGTGAAAACCTATTGAAAAACCTTTCTACCTGGTCAATTTTTCTATGTAAATAGTAGTAAGCACATTAAATCTTGACATAGCCTTAAATGTTTATAGGTATGCGTATATAACGCACTTAAAGGCATGTGTACACAGACATAGCAAAATGTAACATTAATACTGAGAACCACCCTATGTGCTATATCTAGCAACAAAATGCTTTCTTCTGCTATCCCAACATGTCCTAACACACATAGCTATATCAGAATATGGACCCCTTTCATTTTCTTAACCCTTTAGTTTAGTTATCAGATAAAGAAAAATAACAATACAAATAACCCCTAATAGTAACCCAACCAGGATCCACTGATCTGTTTGGTAGTTTCTGGTCAGAGTCCTGAGCCAGGTGTTAGTATCTGAAATGTTAAACATAGGGGGGAAATAATGTAAGGGTAATATACAATAATTCAGCAATATTATGAAGATTTAAAGTTCTTATTATTTTGTTTCTTCAAAAACGTGTGCAAATGTCTTTTATGTGGGAGACCACTTTACAATGAGTCACATGGACCCACAAGGTGAGCTCCGCAACCTTGACAGCTGTATATGTTGTAAGCAATACTTAGTACGGGCCCTTCCACCTGGGCTGCAATGCATGTTTTCGTTTAAACGATTTAACATCACCCAGTCTCCAGACTCGAGTAGGTGCACTTTCAGGTTCTATAATGTAGGCTGTACAGCTTTGACCTGTGCATGGGGAGACTGTAAAATGTTTGTTAGTTGCATGCGATTGCAAGTATGTGTGCTACGGATGCACATAAAAACTACAGAACATAAGTCCAATGCTGCTTTAGGAAGTCCGGGGCCCACCAATCACGGGAAACAATATCAGTTATCCCCTCTTTTGTTCACCATGTGCCATGCGAACAATGTATGACAAAGGATGATGGCATTTAAAACATTAGCGGCTAAAATGCACACTTGATCTGCAGCAAAATTACACTGGGAAATAGGGTCTTTGAGATTTGTATGTGCAGCAACCATAACAAAAACAACCACTTGTGGTAAAATTAAGGCCTGTAGTAGGGCTTTAACATATTGGGAATTGGCAATCAGGCACCTGCAGATGTAAGAAAAACCCTGAAACCTTGGGTAGGAGATTTGCATTAAAATCTAATGCTAGGCACAAATATAATCTGATGCCAAATTATCCGTTGTACAGTATCTCTCTGACAGGAACCATCAAAATACAAAATAAGATCTGAATTGCTTAGAGATACATTCTTTAAGATGAGAGGTTATAGACGTGGGATTCAAGGTGGGACACCTTTGGAGAGATAATTGGTCAAAAGTTATAAAATATATCACATATTTAATTAACTTTACAGTAGAAAAATGATCCGTATTGGACTCCACACTAATTCCCTATACAGTATTCTTTGTGAAGCACTGAGCACACTCCTGGCGCTATGCAAATAAAGACATACATACTAAGTATTACTTATTTTTAATTACTAAAATAGTATCGGAACCTGTGACAGTTCTGGGCGTTACGCCAAATGTACTTGGGCAAGACACATAAAGACTTTTCAGTATTCCAAATATTAATTGCTGGTTTATAACAGCAAAAACAAATACTTGATTTAATATTATATATCCTGACATTTGTGTGTTAAGCTCTTATACTACAATGCAATCCTACACATTATATACATATAAATATTTTATACCATAGAGTGACATGTCATACATTTCACTCCACAACATACAATGCCTCTATCATCAACATTTAAATTGGATCCTTTGTTCAGAACAGAAATTTATTTGAAATATTGAGCAGCTCAGAGATTAAAATTGAGCTTTTCCCACAGTCCAATGCAGGCTATATAATAAGTCGACGGTCCCATTATTCAATTCTCACACAAGGCTTGCACACAGGTAGGATTTATTTAGGTTGTTCAGGTTCATTTTTACAGCTCTTGTCAAGGGCACAGCAATTAATTGATGGCACAGAGACTTCTTCTGTATCAGAACCTGACTCATAGCCACTTATTGATGTGGGGAAAGGATAAGGTTATTACCACAGACACACAGGGATTGCTCAAACAATCAACCCTTTCAACATATTTATACTGTATCTGACAATCTAATAAAACGTTTTTGGGAAAAAAACTAATTTCCCTACCTTGAACTTATGCATAAGGTGTGTTCCCCACTGAGATTTGCAATACTTGGGAAAACCTGAGATTCCAAATCCCGGTGGGGAAGACCAGTCTTGGTTTAGACAAAAATAATCTGTTGAGAATAATGGGGGAACCGATGGACTGTGACATTGGTTTCTGTGTTATCTCTCTTAGGGGTCTGCAATTTCTGGCAAAATGTCCTGACTCTCTACATACAGTATATAACACTTTCTGTCCCTTCCTTTATCCCTATCTTGTGACCCCTCTTGGGTCCTGTCATATCCTCTACTTTTGTTAACTGGTCTATTTTGAGAAAAGAACACATTTTGTGCCTTAACAAATTTCATTTCTTGAGCCTTTTCTTTCTAAGCTTCCCTGCTCCTACAGTATGCATTCTCTACATCCCGAAAGGGTTCCGTGCAATTTTCAGGTAATTTGAATTTTTTTCCAAATAAAGAAGAATTTAAAAAGCATCTAATCTCAGACACGCTATTAGATAGGGTTGGGGTTTCTTACAATGCATCTGATCTCAGACATGCTATTAGAGGGTTGGGGTTCCTTACAATGCATCTGATCTCAGACTCGCTATTAGAGAGTGGTTGGGGTTCCTCAGAATTTCACATGGGGTTCTTTAACCAAAAAAAGGTTGGGAAACACTGACCTAGGGTATGATCCCTGTGAGATTCGCAATACATGAGACTCCCTGAGCTTCTCAATCCCACAGATTGGCCACAGCTAATTTTTGCAATTGTTGCTTCCACTTGCATGGCAACAAAGACTATTTAAAGCCATTCATACTGTGAGCCAATCACTCCCTGAGTAAGTCACTCACGTGACGAAACACGTTGTCACGTCGTGAAACTGAGCATGGATGAACGGAGCAAGGTGTGTCTATCCCCGAAGCAAACCGCGGCGCATATGCAACTCCGGTGGACCTTCGCCATCCCAGATGAGTTCACCTTGAGGCTATTTCAGGCGGAATTGGCATTCATCCTCTGTATACTACCATCAGACCCGTTCTCCAGCTGGTGACATTTGTTTACAGCTTTCTCTCCAATGAGTGTCTTTAACTCACCATGTGAGTGCATGTCCTGGCGACTAACTCTCTTTTTTACAATAAATTAGCATACACTATTATGCTATGGAGCTGCGCTTCTTTTTATTATCTCTTTGTAATGTAGATGTCCATGTGATCAGGTTAAGATCACTCAGAAGCTGTAGCCTACTCCAAAAGGGACTGTTCTCTGGATCTAGACTTCTCATCTTATTCACTGGAACTGTTTTGAACACTATTATATTGTTGTATACACCTTATTGTACATTTAACACTGGTCATTTTCATTATTATACCAATCACTTTCTACACCACACAATATATACATTGTATATTAGATACACATCTTTCCCAATCAATACGTAAAGCACGCCAGGCCTAGTGCTACTTTATCACTATATATTTCTACTTATCAGGGTGTCTGGTCAATGGTTCCATGACCTTCGGCGACCCCTGGTTCACGAAACACCTGCATCAGGCAAGAATACTTGCCCAGTAGATACAAAATTGCAGTGGGGTTGTGCGGAGTATCGTGTCAAACACCGGCACAAATAAACTCAAATATCTCAGTAACCTGGGGGTCCTTGAAAGTTTGGGGTCAACAGAACAGCTCTGGAGTAGCCCCTTATTTAGGCAATAAATAAAATAAAAATGGGAAAGTGTGGCTTTAAAACTTTACACATGAAATTGTAAAAAAAAACACACAAATGCACAATGACACTGCACAAAAATCAGTGTTTATATTTCCAGAGAGTGGAACGGTGAAGATAAAAAAAATATATATATATATTTAAAAAAAGCCTTTCAAATCTCCTAATCTCAGACCCTTCATTCCTCTTCTTCTGATTGGTTCAGTCTGAGCTCAGCAGTGAGAGTCAGGGAGGTGGGGCAAGAATTCTACTTGTTAAAGTCCAAGCTGAGATCTGGGAGAGCAGAGAAGTTTATGACTCCGGGAGTGATCTGACGGATCAGACCTACCATGGAACTCAAGGAAGATTCCTGCATTGTGATGAATGATGGGCATAAAATCCCAGTCCTTGGTTTTGGAACATTCGCCACACCAAATGTGAGTATGTAACACGCTGTTCCAAGCATGTTCTTTTCATGCTCCATTAGTTAGAACAGGAAATTGTTTGAGGGGCTCTCTGCAAAAGAGTGTTGATAGATGACAGGCGGACACCATGCATGGTTGTGGGGGGTATGTATGAAGTATCACAAACTGGAGCATTCCTCCACAACATTCCACAAGTGTATAATTTTCAATGTATTAAGGCGCTTTCATCCTTTGCCACAACTTGCATCGTGAGCATTTCGGGGGACAGTTATAAGAGGAGTTAGGCTAGGTCCCCGTTGCAGCTCTGCACAGACCGGAGAACAGAGCTGCACGTGCCGCCAGCCTTGCAGGCGCGCATGTAGCATCGACACCAGGGCCGTAGCCTTAGAGCCATCCATTAACTCCTGTTATAACCGCTCCCCAAAATGTATCATTTATTATAATGAGATGGATCAAAAGTTGCGCCTGTAACTGGTGCAATTTTCCGCCCTCTCTGTGCCAGGTTTAGGGGGATTAGCCTCTGCTCCACAAAGATCGGTGCCAAATGTAAGCAGCAGCAATTCAAAGATTCATTCATTTGACGCTGCTCGCAATTTGCACCATGTTTGATACATGCCACCCATGGTTTAAATATATCTTTAAAGGGGCAGTGCTCCTTTTCTACAGGTCTGTTAAATTCAAGCATATCAGCTACTTATGTTTATCTGTTTGACTAATTATGGCTTCATAATTACTTTATCAGCAATGGAGAAAGCAAAACGAAAAGTTTACCTGGAAATTTGAAAACTGACAAAAACATTTGTTTACCAATTAAAAAGTATATTTTATACTTAATTTTCTTTAATTTGTAACACATCAATAAGTGCCGCTTAACTTATTAAAACTTTGAGCTCCAGAAGCTCCAGTATCCCACAGACCCTATGTCATGGCACCGTGACGCCGTGTAGCACCACGACATTGTGCCTCGTCCCATTGCCATGGCAACGCGGCATCATTTGACACCACGCAGCCATGTTCACTGCAGTTGGAGGGGAAATTGACGTGACGTAACATGACCCCGTGGTGTCATTTGACGCTGCATTGCCATGGAGAAGCGTGGACTGAAGCCGGGTAAATGAGTTAGGCTGAGCTGACTGAGCGGGCGGTACTTGGCGAGGTGACTTGCATATATATATGCGCGGGCACACACGCTCACTGTTGCTCGGCGCTTAAGTAAACAAATTATTTTAACTTTCTACCGCGCTCAGCTTCCCCTGCAGCGTGAGTGTCGCCCCCCACCCCCTCTTCTACCACCCACCCCCCCCCCCCCCCCCCCCCGCGAATGCTTGCGAAAATTTAAAGGACACCCGGAGCTCATGCTTGGAGATCTCTCAAGTAACGCAAGTTGTCACACCACCTCACCTGCTGCGACCCAGAACCATGAGTGAAGCGGAGAGTGCATATTACCTGAAAACTAGAAATCAGCTAAAAGACAAGTGCCGTGAATATGGACTGGAATATGTGGACCAGGATGTCGAGGACATGGTTGCCGCAATCACAGCTCATGAAGCCGAGCTTGCAGCGTCTCAGAGTACGGCGCAGCTTGCTCTTGTACAGCCGCCCGGAGATCAGGGACTGAACCCAGTGCCGGAGCGGCAGGATCCCGGGGAGGGGACAAGTGCACCTCCCGGGCCAAGTGCAACAAGAGGGGCACCGATGGCTACGGCCACCAGCCCGTTTACCTCCGAAATGTTGGCACTGATCACCAAGTGGGGAGACCGAGGGACAGCGGAGGAGCGGCTAAAGTTTATCTCAATGGCAGTGAACAGACCCGCTTACAGCCCCTCGGTCCAAACCCGCAAAGATGAACTCCAACTGGACAAGCACAGTCTCACCAGGTACGTGGAAGGCACTGATCAGATCGACATGTTTTTAAGGAACTTCGAGACGCAGTGCCGGCGGTACAAGGTGCTCCCCGAGCATAGGGTTGCACGCTTTGACCCGCTACTCTCCGGCTTGGCTAAGCAGACTTTGATGGCGCTTACAGAGGAGTATGCTGATGACTATGACCACCTGAAAGAACTTTTGCTATTTCAGCACGGTTTTACCCCTGAAGCTTACCGGGGTAAGTTCCGGCTGGAGGAGAGGCACCCTCAGGAGACCTATGTCACTTATGTGACCCGCATGGCTTTGTACGGGTTACACTGGGTGGAGGGCGCTGAGGCCAGGACTTACCAATGCCTGCTGGACCTCATCTTTCAGGAGCAGCTCATGCAGCAGTGCCCGCCGGCGGTGAGGGCTTTTGTGTATGATAAAAAGCCCAAGACCTACACCGAGGCGGCGAGGATGGCAGATGACTATGTGGTCAGCCGTTCCCAGATGACCACCAAGGCACCCGCCAAAGCGGCGACCATGCCGGCACCGGCTAACAAAGCTGTGAGTACCCCCCAGTGGACCCAAAAGCCGCCTGCGGGCAGCGGGACACCCAAGGCGGGAGAGCTCCGGCATGAGCGCCGGTGCTACAATTGCAACAGCACTGGTCACATCAGACCAGATTGCCCAGAACCCCTGCGATCCAACGGACCCTATCGAGGGCAACGCACCCCAGCTGCGAAGCCGGTAGCCCGCGTGCGGGTGGCTTCCACTAAAGAACCAGGACCGGTCATGGAAACAACTCCCAGCGAGACGTCCCATGCAGCACCTGTCCCGGTTTCATCGGTGCCTACAGCCAGGAGCGGAGGACATCTCAGCGCAGACCTGCAGCAGACGGGCGGCCGGAGCAAACATCTTACCCCGGTCACAGTCGGTGACCGGCAAGCAGTCGGCTTGCTTGATTCAGGAGCCGCAGTGACCCTGGTCCGACCAGATATGGTCCGGCCAGAGGAATTGATCCCAGGCCCTGGGATGCAGATCACTGTGGCCGACGGAGAGCCACGTTTCCTGCAGGTGGCCCGCATCTTTTTTGATTGGGGGGTGGGCAAGGGTGTGCGGGAGGTGGGGGTTTTACCTGGTTTGGATGCCGACATTCTTTTGGGCAACGACCTGGGACCGATGACCTGCACCTACGACCGGGTGCCCCAGCCCGCTGCAGTGGCGGCGGTTACCCGGAGCCAGACCGCGGCAATGCCAGCGGCGGCTGCTCCATTTCCCCAGCCTTTGGGACCAACGTTAGCGGAGGGCACAGAAGAGCCCGGGGAGGTAAGCCAGGATCAGTTGCAACCACAGGCTGACTTACTGTTTCCCCTTACCTTGTCCCCTTCACCTGACAATGACATGACTGGGGGGTGGCCAGACTTAGGAGCCCAGTTTAGGGAGGCAGTGAAGGCAGACCCTACCCTGGCCGGCGTGAGACTTCGGGCGTATGAATCTCAGGCAGGGGAGGGCACTGAACGCTGCCTATGGCATAAGGGACTCCTATACAGAGAAGAAGGGAACCCGGGGATAGAGAAGGGATTGACCGGTAAGCGACAGCTAGTAGTGCCCCAGGGGTACCGACAGCAACTGTTATGGGTAGCTCACTCTATTCCGTTAGCGGGACATCAGGGGGTCACTAGGACGCGAGCCCGGTTATTGCAGCGTTACTACTGGCCGGGGGCATCCCGAGATGCGAGCAATTTCTGCCACTCTTGTGATGCTTGCCAGCGAGTAGGTAAGGCGGGCGACCGTGTGAAGGCACCCCTGAGACCCCTACGGATAATAGGGGAACCCTTCCAGAAGGTAGCAATGGACCTGATAGGACCCCTCATGATTCCTAGCAGGTCAGGGAAGCGCTACAACGTCACGGTGGTGGATTTTGCCACCCAGTACCCTGAGGCGGTAGCGCTTGGCACCATAAGTGCCAAGACAGTGGCAGCAGCTTTGCTGAACGTTTTTTCTAGGGTAGGTTTCCCTAGTGAGATCCTAACCGATCAGGGGTCGCAGTTCATGAGTGAACTGTTACATTGTCTCTGGGATGCCTGCAGTGTACAGCACCGGCGCACTACCCCTTACCATCCCCAGACAAACGGATTATGTGAGAGGTTTAAAGGGACCCTGAAGCAGATGCTTCGGACCTTTATAGAGGCGGAGGGGAAAGACTGGGAGATTCACCTGCAGCACTTGCTGTTTGCCTACCAAGAGGTACCGCAAGAATCTACAGGCTTCTCCCCCTTCAAGCTACTATATGGCCGCAGGGTACGTGGACCTCTAGACCTCTTCCATGAGGGATGGGAAGGGGAGACTACCACTACTGATGCTTCAGTGATCCAGTATGTGGAAGATCTCCAAGACCGGTTAGAGATGCTCATGGGGGTGGCCCAGGACCCCCTCAGGGCTGCTCAGACCAAGCAAAAGCGATGGTATGACCAGCAGGCCTGTAGCAGAGAATTCATCCCAGGACAGCAGGTACTTGTTCTCAAACCCACTCGGGAGAACAAGCTGATGGCTGCCTGGTCGGGACCGTACTCGGTTATCCGAAAGGTGAATGAGTGCAACTATGTTGTAAAGGTAGCGCCTGAGAGGCACAAGACATACCACATCAACATGCTAGCTCAGTATAGCGCCCTCTTCACTGACATGCCAGGGACCACACATCTCACCAAACACCCAGTGCACACAGGGGACCTGCAGCCTCTTATAGAGTGTCAGCAGAGGTCAAGACCAGTATGGAGAGAGATTGAGGAGATGCTGACCCTAGGGGTAATTACTCCGTCCCAGAGCCCTTGGGCAAGTCCGGTAGTCCTAGTTCCTAAAAAGGACAAGACCACCAGGTTTTGTGTGGACTACCGGTTGCTCAACGCTGGGACGGTGTCAGATGCTTACCCCATGCCCCGCATGGATGAGTTACTAGATGAACTCGCGGGGGCAAAGTATCTGACCACCATGGATTTGAGCAAAGGCTATTGGCAAATCCCACTGACCCTGGAGGCTAGGGAGAAGTCAGCATTCATCACTCCAAGTGGCCTCTATGAGTTCTTAGTGATGCCATTTGGGATGAAGAATGCCCCGGCTACCTTTCAATGCCTGGTCAATAGGTTAATGGAAGTGATGCAGAGCTATGCCAGGGCTTACTTAGATGACATTGCTGTCTTTAGTAATTCCTGGGAATCCCACATAGGACATGTAGCTGCGGTGCTGGATAGGATCAGGGAGGCTGGGCTTACCTTAAAATCCACTAAGTGTATGGTAGGGATGGCAGAAGTCTTGTACTTAGGGCAGCGGTGCGCAAACTGTGGGGCACGACCCCCAGGGGGGGCGCGAGACTGCCGGTGGGGGGGCGCGGGGTTTACAGAGGCCCCACGCGCTTCCTGAAGGCACTTAAATTAAGTGCCCGGGGAGCTGCAGGGCCTCTGTAAACCATACTTACCCGTGACTCCGGCGGCTTCCTTCTTGCGTCGCCATGGAAACGCGGCGTCAAAGTGACGCCGCGAGGTCATGTGACGTCACGTTGCTATGGCAACGTGACGTCATGACACCGGAGGGCGGGTCAATGGTGGTTAGGGGGGGCGCGGAAGAGAGGGGACCGCCGGCAGGGGGGCGCAGGGAAAAAGGTTTGCGCCCCCCTGACTTAGGGCACAGGGTGGGTGGAGGGCATCTGAAGCCAGAGCCAGCCAAGGTAGAAGCCATAGTTGAGTGGCCTGTTCCAAAAACCAAGAAACAGGTCATGGCATTTTTGGGCACCGCAGGGTACTACAGAAAATTTGTCCCACAGTACAGCGCCCTGGCCAAACCCCCGACTGATCTGACCAAGAAGCAACTGCCTGTGCTTATTACCTGGTCTCCTGCCTGTGAAACTGCTTTCCAGGCCCTGAAAACTGCGCTGGCTGGAGCCCCTACACTGGCTGCTCCAGACTATACCAAGCATTTCTCATACAAACTGATGCCGCAGACTTTGGTGTGGGGGCTGTGTTGAGCCAGGTGGGGGACGACGGCCAAGAGCACCCTGTGGTGTATCTAAGTCGCAAACTGCTCCCCAGGGAAGTGGCATATGCCTCCATTGAGAAGGAGTGCTTGGCCATTGTGTGGGCACTCAAAAAGCTCCAGCCCTATGTCTATGGGAGGGCTTTCACGGTCATCAAAGACCACAATCCGCTGAGTTGGCTTCAGAGGGTATCAGGGGAAAATGCCAAACTGCTGAGATGGAGCTTGGCTTTGCAAGAATTTGAATTTACCATTCAACACAAGAAGGGCAGTGAAAACAGCAATGCTGATGCACTTTCACGCCAGGACTATCCCTCTGAGACTGAGTTCATTAATGGTGCCAGCAGTGCCCCACTCCCCGTTAAGGCCAGTGGGCCACAGCTCACCCATTAAGAAGGGGAAGTGTAGAGGGAGAAAGGGGGTGGACCGGGATCAAAGGGGTTATACCCCATTTGGCCATCCCCTGACCTCACCCGGGAGTCAAAGTGTTAACTGGGCTAAGACCCAGAACAGTGATTTAACCCCTGTAATGACATGTACATGTGTATTTCCCTGTTCCCCTGTTCCATTGTAATGTCTGGTTTACTCAGTGTCTGCATCACACACACACTAGAATCCATCCGGGAGCACAAGGGTTAATAGTCCTTTAATGATTATAGCTCTTTGTGAAGTTTTCCCGCCTTTTCAGGCACCATTTTGCAGGTCCCCATTGGCCGCCATTAGGGCTCCATGCATTCTAATGGAGAATCTTGTTGTTTTAGTCCTGTTTCCTGTAAAGACCAGCAGGTGGCGTCCGAGAGGGAGAGCGGCGGTTTCCCTTTGAAAGTCAATGGGCTCATGACTTCAATGGAGGTTCCTCGAGGTAACTTTCGAAGAACAAGTTGGCTGCCGTCCAGACCGCAAACCGCAAAGCGGATACATTTTCAATAGGAGAGCTTTGATCACTTACAAGTCAAGGTCAACGTCAAGTGGCGTGGGAATAAACAGTTCTAGGGCCCCTAGGAATAAAATTATTTTTGCCCCTAGTCCCTAGGCGTCCCCCCATTCGACCACAACCGGGTCCCCAGATCCTGGACCCCCGATAAGGGTCGAACCGAGAAGAACGGGTCGCGCCATAGGCTTTGCCGGCGGTGGCAGAAACGGCTCAGAAAAATGACTAAGTGTGAAATGCTGTATTTTGGTACTCCATATCTCCGGTTCCGGAGGGCCCAGCGGATCAAGGTTTGGGGTGTCTGCAGTCACTGCTCCGGCATCACTGCAGAACCATCCTTGACCTGCCTGGACCAACCCGACGGGGTGTGGACCCCCTTGAAGGTTCGGGACTTTTCCCATAGACTTCAATGGCGGAGAAACCCCATTGACCTCAATGGCGGCAATTTACCATTGAAAGTCTATGGCGGAGAAGCCCGTTGTTTTCAATGGGGATTTAGTGAAAAGCTGAGATTTCTTTTTTAGCGGAGATTTTTGTATTAAAATGAAAAATTATTTAATGTGCATTTGTGTAACTCCGGTTCCATAGGTCGTAGCAAGTCGCTTTTTGGATCATATGGTGTCCCAGTTCCGGCCATGAGAACTGGGAAGTTTGGTTCTGCTAGACCCAATAGAACCGGATATTTTAATACGTTTATGTTTTATGTTTAACATTGTGTCCCAAGGTATGGACAAAGACTCAGAGAAATTCCTTTGTCTACCAGGATAGCAGATGGCCCAAGAGGCACCCCAATGTCTAGGATTTAAGTGTTGTGCAAAGGGTCTTGTCACCCTCCCTGATGATTTAAGGGCGGAGGAGGCTCAAACCAGAGCATGCTCCAAGTGTCCCAGTTATCACCTTTCAACAAAGGTTATCTTGCTAGAGGTCCAGATGGGTAGACTGGCTGGCATTCCATTTGCCTGTGGGGGGCTACAGAAATGAGACCCCAGAGTTCTACTGCGCATGTGCCAGCTAGCAGGGGGGCCTGTCCTAAAACGTGTTCCCCCATCAAAGATTGGCTGGAGATAAGGACCACCAATCACAGGTACTTCAGGTTAAGGATAGAGGGACAAAAGGTATATAAACTGCTGTTCCCCATATATCCTGGGTTAGTCTTCATTCTGTCTTCATTCGTGACTATGTCTTCGTTTGCTGATATGATTACCTGATATCACCTGAATGATTACCTGATTGCTGAAGAGAAATGCTACATCAAACTTCTCATTCCCCAACCCCTAAGTAAGTGTACTTCTTGTCTGTTACTGTATTATTCATGTGTTCACCTATCCTAAGGAATAAAATCACTTTATTATATCTTAAGCCTCGTTAAGTTCAAACCCAGTTATTTTTGTGTAAATATTAATATACCTTTGTAGGCTATCGTCACATCCTGGGCTGCAGCTCTATTTTTTTCATAGGATCTCAACAGAAAAAAGATACAATTAAAATAATTTTTTGTAGAGTGCCGACAATGTTCTCAGCACTGGTACGAGGGGTTTAATTTAATTTAGCATCTCCCTTTTCTGTAATGTTTTGGTGTCTTGAGTGGTTCCTTACACAAGGAAAGTGCCCCCAACTCTCCTGTCCTGTCTCCTGACTGGGCTGATAACAAGGGTTGTATGGAGAAGGGTGTATGAAACATTTTGTTGAATCTCATTATTTCATATTCAAAATCTCCATTGAAGGGCAAACAAATACTTCATCCAGTAGCTGCAAAAAGGGGCTTATGCCAAATGTTTCAGGCAAGGATAATACAAATAAAAATAATTTGGAAGCCCATACTTTCATGAAGGTGTTTTTATTAACAATGTGTATGTGGTGGGTCTTTTTATTTAACGCAGACAAATTGCCCAACTATAATTTATTAGGATGTTTCATTACTTTTAGTCTCATAAGAGATAAAAACAAGAGAGAAGCGCACACCCATAGAATAGTATATAGTATATTTCTCTTTACTGGGCAAAAATTATTTAAAAATGCACTTACAACAAGTCAGTGCATCAAGAGCAGTTAATAGAAGCACTTTCGTGATCTCCGTAATCCAGGGACTGTCTGGAGGGCTCCTCTCACTCTGTCTGACCGCTCAAAGAGGGGTTTAAGGTTTAATGACACACCCTTGTTTATTACCTCATTTAGTTCCCAAGCTGAACAAGTCAAATATATTCTTAAGAAACATTGGTCGGTTCTTTCTTTGAACCCCATATTGAAACAATACAAAACTTCAGGTCTAAATATTGTCTATAGGAAAGCCAAAACGGTTGTGAACTCTTTATCTCCGAGTCTCTTTTCCTCACAAGATATACATTGCAATACAGTTCCTAATGGTTCTTTCCCCAGTGGTAATTGCAAAATTTGTGGTTATATGAATAAATCGAATAGATGTGTATCCAGTCAAACTGGAAAATCTCATGCTACTAGATCATTTATTAACTGCAAATCCACATATATTGTCTACCTCATCACCTGTGGGTGCGGTTGCCAATATGTTGGAAGAACCATTAGGAACCTCAAAGTGCGCATTATGGAGCATGTACAATTAATCTCTAAAGGGAATTTGGACCATCCTGTCCCCAAACATTTTACCAACTGCATTAAAGGTGGATTAAAAAACTTTAGCTTTCAAGGTATAGAGTCCATCTTGTCATTACCCAGAGGGGGTGATAGGGTCAAGAAGCTCGATCAACGTGAGGCATTCTGGATCTTTACATTAAGAACCAGAGTGCCTCACGGTATGAATATCGATTGGGACCTTTTCCACTTTCAATAGTGGAGAAGGGTTCTGTATTACATTGATACTTTATGCTTTCTTATGTATGATCTAATTGTTTATGATATCAATTATTGAATATTATAGCATATTCATCTATTGGTGTCCATCTGTTTCATCCTTATATGGAGTTCAATTTTGGTAAAATTAATTTTGAATGATTAATGTTTATATATTACTTTATCCATATAGAATACTATGTCCCAGACAATCACATACATCCAGTCTTTATTCTTATTTAGGATTTTAGTTTATGGTTAATTATTATTTAATTAACTCATATCAACTAATTGTATTATTATTATACATATATATACAAATCATGATTTATTTCTGAGTTTGACTTAGTGATAGTTATGTCTATCTACAGGTTTGTGATTGCTTTAGTATCCTTCTTTCTTTATTTATCAATGGTTATTTCCTGTATTTTGTTTGTTTTTATGTTCTGACCTTAGTATAAGCATTTTTTGTGTATTCTTATGGATCCGTTCTGTTATATGTAAGTTTGTTCGTTCTTTTTCATACTAATAAATTTGATGTATAAAAAATGCATTTTTTAACTCTCCTCCGCCTCTACCCGATGGGAGTATCACTGCCGTGCGTTCCAGGTTGGAAGCGGACGCATTGCAGTGACGTCGTCTCAGGTTTGGAGGAGATTGGGAGGTTATGAGGCGATGTCATAGGGATGCGACGCGTCACTGGCGCGCATGCGCAGTATGCTCAAACGGGTGATTTTGGCGCGAAACGGGGATAATAAAGGTAAGGGGGTATGTTTATGTGATACACCTTGATAAAGTCCCCTGGGACAAAACGCGTTGGTGTGTGGGCTGTATTTCTGTCCCTGTGCACTTATACATTGAACTACCCTCAGTTTTAGCCTGGAGTTGTGCCCTTCATTTTTTCTATAGGACTCTTCCTGTGGATCTTTATACCAGCTGTGCTCCTTTGCTTTCCTCAATACTGCTCCCCATCTCTCCAACACTAGCCCTGGGGATTAATTAATTTATTAATATTCTACATATTGTTTAGTGATCAGCACATTACTATTATATTATAATACTTTTAGACTCCCAAGAGTAAGGCAGAGGAGGCCACCAAGATGGCCATTGAAGTTGGATATCGCCACATTGATTGTGCCTTCATATACCTCAACGAGCCAGAGGTTGGCCGGGCCATAAATGCGAAGATTTCAGATGGGACAGTGAAGAGAGAAGACCTGTTCTACACTGGGAAGGTATCTAAACAAATGCCATTGCTTGATTTTTGATAAATGTGGTGCTGTTTTTAGCCAAGAAACATTGATACATGGTTGTGCTCGTTCTCAGAACTTGATAAACTATACTGTATGTGCATTACAACTTTGGGCAACATTAAACAGACCACATATACGTCTCAGGTCTTCCATAGATTCCGAAGATTTTATGGAACCTTCCTCTAATCAATACTTCCCCTTTCCAGTGCTAAACTGAATTGACTCCGTCTCCATTTGCCTTTTCAGCTTTGGAATACTTTCCAAGTACCCGACCAGGTTCGTCCAGCCCTGGAAAAATCCCTGAAGGATCTTCAGCTGGAATACATGGATCTGTTCCTCATCCAGTCACCCATGGAGCTTAAGGTCAGTTTATCCAATAATTGGGTTATTTAAAAGCCTAAAACTGGAATGCAGATGCTAATGCCAATTACTGACTATAGGGAAATAGTGTATGGTACTATGTTTGCTTTCCCTTGTGTCCAGAAACAACGTACAGGCAGTCCTCGTTTTACAACGCTTCGCTTTTCAACGAATGGCTTATACAACGCTGTGCAATGCATACCTATGTTCATTTTTACAACGCCAAAACGGCTTATCCAATGCTCTTACAACGCTTTCAACGTTGTGTATGTGTATATATATATATATATACACATACACATAAACAACGTTGCAAAGTGTCGTAAGAGCGTATATATATAATATTATACTATATAATATTATATTATACTATAAGGATAAAGTGTATGCTACAGCACCTTAAATTCCACTCAGCAAACTCGACATTCTATACAATTCAATTTGCCGTATTTTCTAATGTAACTACAACACACAACATTGGACTAGGTTTGCTTTTCCTTGTGTCCAGAAGCAAAATACTTTTTTCCTGTCTTTCCTTCAAATACTGGACAAGTTACCCAATTATCTGAGCAGACTTCTACCCCCTACTGTATACAGCACTTATCTTAGATCTGTCTCCAGAACCCTGCTTAGGTTCCATGGTTTAATAAAGAAGCTCTTCCTTCTTCTACCAAACACCCAACTTCTGGAACAATTTTCAGTCTCTTAAAACGGGCTTCATATATTAAATGTAACCCCCCATGCCCGGCTCTTACAGCGTTTACATCGAAAACAGAAATTCGGGTCACAAACACAAACTAAACAAATTAAATGGTGATAAAATGAATATGATGGCTTACGTTAGGCAGCCTGTGATTGAGCCACCTGTGCTGAAGCTGGGATATCCTGAAAACCTGACCTGTTGGGGAGGGGGAACGGGGGGGGTGGGGGCTTGAGGACAAGAGTTGTGCACCCTTGAAATAACCAATACTAACTGCATTGAAAGTGTTCCAGGACTTGGTGCAGTCCAATAGATGTTTCTTTAAGGTCCCTAGAACTAAAGTACCCTCCGGCCAGTGACCTGTTTAAGGGGCCACACCTGTCTGATTAATGCTTTTATTTTACTAAACTCTGGTACCAATAAGTATTTTAAATATATTTGTAACGATGGTGAGCTAAGACATGGGAGGGGTTTGATTTGTGTGATGTCAATGTGTGATCAACAAGAGTTTGCACAGGAAAGCCTCTCACCTCCTATCTTTTTACCTCTCTGATAAGCACAGGGTGGGTCCGCAGAGGAAACACATAATTGACAAACTCTCTCCCAGTTAGAGACTCAGATGAAAAGGGATTTGTAATAACTTCCTAAAGAAACACAAACAGACAAATATTTGCTTTAAGCATGGTCACATTTGTTTAAGGAAGACAATTAAATTGTTAAATTCTTTTTACAAAATGTTGTTTTTGTAAACTTGGGAAAGCACCTTTTCAGTGGGGCTGAACATTAAAAAAAAATAGACTGAATAAATCCCTGAATGTTATAATATATTATTATTATTTCTTTTTAAGCCTGGAGATGACCTCTATCCTGTGGATGAAAAAGGCTGCAGTATTTATCACAACACAGATATTTGTGATACCTGGGAGGTACGGAGTGTACACACAGGAGCCAGTAGCGCAGACCATGTGTCTATTGGATCAGTGGTTCCAGTTTATTGACTGGATTCAGTAGCACCAATCTCTTAGTCTTTTGCTAACAGGAATGCTGGGAGTTGTAGTTCTGCTGGGGATTTACTGTACTAAATACACTTAGGCGACAAGCTCTGTCTGTGATTTATATACGAGTGATGTTTACATGGGTGTTGGGATAAAGGTGGGCTGCCTGTTAGTCATTTCCATCCCTTCTGGTATATAGAGTTTACTCACCATTGTATGGGATAAGGGTGGGAATCACTAGTAGACTTTGGGCATTCTTAATTAAATTGTCATAGTGCCAACCGGAGCACTATGGCATGAAAATGCCCATTTGAAGTCAATATAGGCCTGATCTGCAGTATTGCAGTTTATTGCCCTGTACTCATGAATTTGAATTAAGCCCAGTGTTTGAAAAAGAGATTATTTTAGCTTTGGAAGCTTCCGTACAATCAATGTGGGCTGGACTAATTGCAATTTAAGTTCCTAAGTCTTGGTGCCTCCGTCATTGCTAAACCAATTGCCTCCATAATCAACTCAATTTTGTCTTCTGGCCAAATCCCTAAGGCCTGGAAAACCGCCAGAGTTATCCCTGTCTTCAAAAGTGATGACAAATACGTCGTCTCAAACTACAGAATTATCTCTATTCTAACCTCTGGCGTCCAAAGTCATGGAAAAAAAAGTTAATTGCAAACTAAGCAACTTTTATAAGAAGTCGAATCTTCTTAGTCAATTCTAATCTGGCTTTCAACCAAATCACTTCACAGTAACGCCCCTCTTAAAAATGTGCAATGAGATCCAATGTGGTATGGAACATGCACAGTTGACTGGTGCGATATCCTAGATTTTGCAGTCTTTTGATACCGTTGACCACGCTATTAAGATTAACAAGTTCCAGTGCTCTGGTATTGGACCACATGCTCTAAACTGGTTAAACTCTTATTTATCAGGAAGATCCCAGCATATGTCTATCTCAGGCTCTAACCGCTGGGAAATTACCTTTGATGTTCCCCAAGGCTTTGTTCTGGGGTTCCTTTCTTTTGTCTGTCTTTATAGCTGACCTGCCCACAGTTTGTAAGACAACCTCTCTGCACATGTATGCGCTGATGATACTATCCTATATGGACGCAGTCCCAGCCTCTTTGACCTTGAATATGTTTTGCAATCTGATTTTTCAAAGGCTGAAAACTGGATCACCCAAAACAAACTGTTTAAAAACAATGACAAACAGTAACTATGGGGTTTGGGACTAAGGCTACATTTCTTACGCTTCCCATGACAGAGCTACTGATTATATCCGGCTCTAACATTAATCTTGCCTCAGGTACTAAATATTTGGTTATGTGGCTTGACTCCCATTTAACATTTGGTTTGCATACCAACAAACTGACATCCAAAAATTATCCCCAAACTGGGTATACTTTATAGAAATAAATCTGGCTTAAGCACATTGGGCAGAAAGCGCATTGCACAGTAAATGCTAATGTCATTTATTGACTATGGGGAGGAAACTTGACATTCTTTACCACTCAATATGCTGTTTTGATTAACTATGTAACTTCAACACCAGTAATGATTATGTGATTATGTTAACTAAACTAGGTAGGCTATCCCTTGAGTTCAAATACAACGTCCATCTTTCCTGTCTCGCCCCTACTTTACACAGCACTTATCTCCTTAGATCCACCTCTCGGAACCGTGCTTATAGTCCCATTGTTCAATAAAGAATCTGGTCGCTCTTCCTTTGCGTATCGATCACCCCACTTCTGGAACAATTTACAGAAGTCCTTCAAATCTGCCTCCTGTCTAAGTTCCTATAAGAATTCAGTTGTTTCCCATTTTAAACACCTTTCGAACTGTAAATTGTAATGTTGTCAACTTTATTTTGTGCCCAGGGCACACTTGGAAATGAGAGGTAACATTTTATGTATTTTGGTTTGTGGTAAAATATTTTATAAATAATAAATAACCCCCGTTGACACTAAACACAAAGTGCTTTTCCAGGCGTTGGAGGCGTGTAAAGACGCAGGGCTGGTGAAGTCCATTGGTGTCTCCAACTTTAACCGCAGACAGTTGGAACAGATCCTCAACAAACCGGGACTGAAGCACAAGCCCGTCTGTAACCAGGTAACTACTACTACACTTATCATATTGTCCAGTATGTATACACGCTGTACACTGGGCCAAGGGTGCGCAAACTTCCTCGGCTGCGCCCCCCCTTGCCTGCTCTGCACCTGGGTAACGCCTGCACCTTACTTTGAATGCGGCGCGGTGTCATGTGACGTCACTTCAACAACTTCTTTACCCCACAATAAAAAAACACCCACACAAATCCTCTATTCACACCCTCTATCTCCTCCTTCCTGCTCCTGGGGATCTCCCCCAAGCCTGACATACACACTTGATCTCACCCACGCCTCCCTGCCATCTCTTGCCCTGTAAATTATGTTAACCCTCTCATTTTAATACTGACTAACCTTAATACTCGTCTCACAAATCAAGCATCCCAACAGCCTGTACTCATGGATACTGTCCCACACCCAGTCACTCCTACCACCCATTGTGGCCAAGCACTGCCATCTACAGCACTTATTCCCTCACCTGCTGTCTCTGTAAATTTCCCCTCAAACCTCTTAGATTGTAAGCTCTTCGGAGCAGGATTTCCTTTCCTATTGTTTGATTTTGCTGCGCTTATTGTATTATTATAATTCCCCGTACTGTATTCTTTGTGAAGCGCTGAGTACACTTTTGGCGCTATATAAATAAAGACATACAATACAATACACACAATCAATGCCGTAGCACCATCCTGTGGTATAAAACTCAATATGACCTTTCAAAAAATAAATACATAAAAGACCATGCTTAAAATAAAAATAAACAATAAAAATAGAAATAAAAACGTCTCTGCATCAACTACTCAACCTTCATAAGAAACAGCCAAGTTCTTCAGGGAGTACAGGTACAAAAGGGTGAGGGAGTGGTTAATAACAGCAATCGCAGTGGATAAAACAAAGCCCATAGGTTCCATGGCTGGTGTAGGTTCCATGGCTGGTGTAGATTCCATGGCTGGTGTAGATATCTGTTATGTCATTCAGGACATAAATAGGTATTTTTAACGGGGACAGTCTCTCTCCTCACCGACGCTGGAATCCGGTGTGTGTGGTTACTTGCTGCTTTGCCTTGTGTCGCATACGGAAGTGACACAAGGTAAAGCAGAGAGCAACCACACACCTGTGCTACTTATGGGCCAAGTGAAAATTTAGGATACTTTCCTTTTCAGGTAGAACACAGTAACCCCTTTTACTGATAAGAAATCAAGCGAATGACAGAATATCTGTATTTGGGCGTTATAATGCAGGGCCGCAGACAGCTTTCCCAAGGCCCCGGTCTAGAGTTTCTACTGCCCCTCCCCCTATCCCCCAGTGTCAGCGGCATTGCGAGACCCCCATCTCTCACATCCTCCATTTCTCTCCTCCACTTCTCTCTTCCTCACTTCTCTCGCCCTCACCTCTCACCCTCTCATGCCCCCAACAGAATAACCCCCCATCCAACATAACCCACCATCCAACATAATTACTCCCTCCACCCCCATTACACAACCCCCCAAAACACACACACACCACCCCATATTTTTTGTGGGGGCAATCCAGAAGTTGGTCCAAACTTCCAGTTGACGAGGCTTACACCGAAGGCCGGGCCCGCTGCACAGGAGGAGAGAGCTGGGGCCCAGCAGCCAGACGAAGGCCGGTCCGCTGACCCCCCCCCCCCCCCACCGCCACCAGGCCCGGGACAGTTGTCATTGCTCTCCCCCATTATGGCGGCCTGGCTATAATGTAAGATGAGGTTCCCTATAAATTGTGGATTAATTGAATATTACATAGTTACACAGTAGATGAGGTTGAAAAAAGACGTACGTCCATCAAGTTCAACCTATGCTAAATTTATACAACAGATACTTTATCCTATATCCATACTTACTTATTGATCCAGAGTAAGGCAAATAAAAACCCCATTAAGGGGAAAAATTAATTCCTTCCTGACTCCAAGAATTGGCAATCGGATTAATCCCTGGATCAACATCCTTCCCATGTATACTTATTTGGTATATCCCTGTATACCTTTCCCATCTAAAAAGATGTCCAACCTTTTTTTGAACAAATCTATTGTATCTGCCATCACATTCTCCATGGGTAATGAATTCCACATTTTAACTGCCCTTACTGTAAAGAACCCTTTCCTTTGTTGCTGGTGAAATTTCCTTTCCTCTAACCTTAAGGGATGGTCCCGAATCCTTTGTACTGCCCGTGGGATGAATAGTTCATTTGAAAGCTCCTTGTATTATCCCTTGTAGACGGACGTTCACAGAGGTACACAATTGGAGACTTTATAAGGTGAAATTATAATAGGCTTTATTGTGCCTTTTCCTTTTCATCAGGAAATAATCCAAACACAGGGGGGGGAACAAAGCTTCTATTCACTTGGGAGTATCTCTAGTGAAAATACCATGCAATTAATTCACAACTCCCTAAGTCAAGCAGGTCTCGCAGCCCCAAAACATATAGCATGAAATAAGCAGATATAAGTAGTCTCTGAATTATGAAAGTCTTATCTGTTTCTTGCTGTAGAGTAAGCTTCTCTGCTCTCCTGGTACCGCACCCGTGCGTGCACAGAAAATATCAGCATCCTGGTTTAGAAGTCTTATTTGGTGTCTTGCAATCAGCTATGCTGGGCAGAGCTCAAGTCCGGTCAGCTCCAGAGATGTGTGTTCTCTTGGTCAGTCTCTCCTGGGAGTCTCAAGAACACTCCTCTGTCTCTCCAAAGGTCAGCTCTCAGTCAGAGCTAAGGAGTCACTTCCTGTCTCAACAGAAAGGCTTTTGAAAGCAATCTAAATCAGGCAGGTGGTTTTTTATTAATAGACTAGCAGCAGTTAACCACCACACTGCTAGATTAAAGGCACATTACTTGAACAGGGATTACTCCCCTGTTACATCCCCGAATATATTTGTATATAGTTATCATATCCCCTCTTAGACGCCTCTTTTCTAATGTAAATAAATCTAATTTAGCTAGCCTCTCCTCATAAATTAGATTGTCCATCCCTTTTATTAATTTGGTGGCTCTTCTCTGCACTCTCTCTAGTTACATAATGTCTTTTCTTAGGATTGGTGCCCAAAATTGTACTCTATATTCAAGGTGTGGTCTTACGAATGCTTTGTAAAGGGGCATAATTATGTTTACTTCCCTTCCATCCATTGCCCGTGTAGCCCCCTGTAAACAGCTCAGGCTATACCTATCTTCCTTCTACTGTGATAAGCCCTGTTAAGATCAGGCGCCAGTAATCATCATGGGTTTTCCCCCTTCATAGCCCTATCCTGAGTGGTAGACGCAGGCCTGGACTCTGCTGCAAGCGTGAGCAAGAGGGGAGGCTCTGCTGACACCATGAAGAGCGGGGCTAGCTCTTTATTTGGCAGCCAACTCGGGTGAGTGGCGGGGTTATTTTTGCTGGTTCTTCGTTCGAGAGAGTAGTTAGGAAGAGCCGAGTGAACAGTGATATCGAGAGTCTAGAGTTGCCGGTTATTATGCCGTGAGCCACGAATCTTGCGGAACGGTCCGAGGAGTATCAGGAGGCTGCGGGCTCCCCAGCGCAGAGTGCCGGAAGAGAGAGAGAGGAACTGAAACGACCAGCGTCTATAGGTAGAGCTGATAGAATTATAGACTGGTGGACCAATGCCCTCACCCCACTGCCAGGGGTGATGGGGGAGAATTCAAGAGCCGCCTCGAGGCTAACCTCGGGGGTGGGCCACGGGGTATTGAAGCCCTAGCTCAGACCATCCTGTCGGAAGAGTGACTTGGAGGGAAGGAGAGGAGGAAGTATTTGGGCGGAGGTGAGCTGTGTATAACCCGTCCTGGCTATTGTGTGCGGCTGCTGGAAGCCTTATCGTTGGGATTGTTGCTCTGTCAAATAAAGAGACTGTTCTGCACCCGTAAAGACTGTGTGTGACTTGGAGAGTATAACCTTGGGACCCGAGGGGTTCTTCTATACCGGTCCTGTCCCATTACCCTGGGAGTATAGAAGATGGAGGCGCTGCACCACTAAGAGATCATAGAGGCTATCACCCCCGAAGCCCTGTCCTGGCTCCCCCACAACACCGCAGGAAGCTCAGGCCCTCCTGTTCCAGAACTTGAATATTTGTTATTACTTCTACATTGTTTGATATGACCAAATCCAGAACTGCCCCTCTCCTGGTCGGTTCCTCAATAATTTGGGTCATATAATTATCTTTAACCACCCCCAAAACCTGTTTCCTTTTGTTGTAACGCTAGTCTCATTGCCCCAGTCTATGTCTGGATAATTAAAATCCCCCATTATACAAACATGACCCAGTTTTGATGCCTTCTCCATTTGCAAATTATTTTAGCTTCCTCAATCTCACAGATATTTGGTGGTTTATAGCATATTCCCACAAACATTTTCTTTATACTTTTACCTCCACTGCTAATTTCTATCCACAAGGTCTCTACATTTTCATCATTCCCTTCATAGACATCATCCCTTATAATAGGTTTTAGATCCGGTTTAACATATAGACAAACTCCACCTCCCCTTCTATTTGTTCGATCCTTCCGAAAAAGAGAATAACCCTCTAAATTAACTGTCCAGTCATGAGTTTCATCCCACCATGTTTCAGTAATGCCTATGATATAATACTGCTCCCTTGTAGCTATTAATTCAAGCTCCCCCATTTTATCTGTCAGGCTTCTTGCATTAGCAAGCATGCATTTAAGTTTTTTTTCAGCCTGTACTATTATCTTATCTGCTCCTTCCTTTCTGCTCCCACTTGGTTTAGTCTTTAGAAGTTTTCTAGTATTATCTGTATTTACTATGGGTATCTCACTGTTTGTCAAACTTGCACTTGCCCCCATTCTACCTCCATACCACCTTGTATCCTCATCTATTCCATTTAGTTCATTATCTGTTTCTCTCCCCCAGCACAGAAGATCCCTCTTCATCGAGGTGCAATCTGTCCCTAGAATATAGATGGCACCTCTCAGAAAAGGAGTCCCAGTGCTCTAAAAACCCAAACCCCTCCTTCCTACACCACTTTCTTAGCCATGCATTAACCTCCCTGATCTCTGACTGTCTCCCTGCGGTAGCACATGGCACTGGTAGTATTTCAGAAAATACTACCTTGGAGGTCCTTGCCTTAAGCTTTTGGCCTAGATCCCTGTAATCATTTTTTAGGACCCTCCATATTTCTCTAACTTTGTCATTGGTGCCAAAATGTACCAAGACCGCCGGATCAATCCCCCCCCCCCCCCCCCCAACAACCTGTCTATCCGATCCGCAATGTATTAATGACATTGCAGGCTTTTCTGGTAGTGTTAGAAATGTACCTTAGTATCTTCCTCATGACCAGTGCATTGTGTTGCTAATACCTCCTGGCAGCAGAGGGTTTAATAAATAGCCGGACAAAAAGAAAAATTTACTTATACATAAGTGGGGCAAAGAAGAAACAAATCTAATCAAACAGGCATGTAAAGACTCTGACATTAAAAATAATTAAACGCAGACATTAAAAATAATTAAAATATATACATATTTTTTTTCCCTTGAGGCTGAATTTTATAATTGATTTGTGTTATTTATGACAGTGGAGGTTTTTGTGAGGCTGCTGTGCATTGAGATTCATTACTAATCTATCTATAACTTCTGCTGAGAACTTCCCCTCCCGACCATTCTTCTTCATCTTGCGCTTTACTTTGTGGGGTGAGAAAGAGAACAGTTAGGGATCTTCCAGAAAGGGCGATCCAGAGAAATTAGCAATGAATCTCAATGTACTACCGCCTCTTTCATAAATGACACCCCAAACCTGAGCTAGCAGACTCCTCTTTCAACAGATAAATATGCAGACACCTTGTTTAGCTTATCTATCCATATTATATACATCTTAAAAGTGGTGTGGTCTGATTCTCATTTGTCCCTTCGTGTGCTGTGGTTGTCACAATGTTTCACGGCTGGAGTGGTAAATCGCTTAATCCTAAACAGTTCCATTCCCTCCGCAGGTAGAATGTCACATCTACCTGAATCAGAGCAAACTGCTGGCTTTCTGCAAGTCCCAGGACATTGTGCTGGTGGGATACTGTGTGCTGGGGTCCTGCAGGGATCAGAACTGGTAAGAGGCAGCTTGGAACTGGACTTTCTGTATACTGTCCATGAAATCAATGCTAGACCAGTACATCAATAGTCCTTTTCCCTTTAACCCCTCTCTTTGTATTTTTCTCACGGTTTTCCCTTTTTCCTCTCTCCTCCCTCCTGTCACTGTTAACCCCCCAAACCCACAAGTTGGTGAAACACTGCACTACCTCACACCTCCTCTTTTCCAGGGTAGACCAACATAATCCCATCCTCCTCGAGGATCCCGTGTTGCTCAAGATTGCTAAAAAGAACAGCCGGATGCACGCTCAGGTGGCAATGCGCTACCTGCTTCAGCGTGGCATTGTTGTTCTTGTAAAGAGCTTTGACCCATACCGGATCAAACGAAACTTGAAGGTAATAAGAGGACAGAGGGGAAATGTCTATAATTATAAGGAAGCATGCAATAGTCCTATTACAGTATGTGTTTTTAAACAGCTCAACATCAGGGCTTTTATTTATATATGGAACGCCAAAAAAAACACCTAAATCTTAACTTTTTGCATAGACATATATTACTCTTGTTTACCTGCAAGATGATTAAACATGGAAATTAATAAAACTCTCCTATGTAAAACTGTGCACAGTCCTGTGCAAAAATGATGCATATTACATTCTATTGTATGCCTTTGTATGTCTGCCTAATGTATACTGTATCCCAGATAAATGACCGTGTTCTACGCTGACCTTACTCCCTGCTCGTTGAATCTTGCACCTCTCCTGTTGTTTCCTGCTCAGTACTGTAGTTCTTGCTGTCCCAAGACTGAAAATACTTATGGTGCAATATTGTGCAAACAGTTATTAAATGAATTGTCTAGCACAGAATGTAGACACAAAATACTCACAAACGTGAGGTAGGATACAGACACATAAAGGTATCTTTACGAATTGATGTCAGTCTGTAGGGTATGTTGATGCCAGGGGAGTGTGGTTCTCAGCTGACCTTAGGATAAAAACACTGGACATAGCGTAGACTGTTTGGCAATTTAATAAATGAAGTAGTTAAAATCCAATCTACTCACATGTAGCTAGATAAAAAACAGCATTTTAGATCTCAATGATCTCTGCACATATCGCTCGATGCTGCCACCGGATGAAGTCTCTCTCTCGGATCTTTCTCCTTCTCTGCTGTGCGGTTCACGGGTGCGTGTCAGCGACCGGAAGTGACGTCATCAGCATCCGATGATGCTCAGGAGCCAAGAAAGGTGAAACGCGTAGAGTGACGCTGTCTCTACCCACCGGAACCCTCGGATGCTGATGACGTCACTTCCGGTCGCTGACACGCACCCGTGAACCGCACAGCAGAGAAGGAGAAAGATCCGAGAGAGAGACTTCATCCGGTGGCAGCATCGAGCGATATGTGCAGAGATCATTGAGATCTAAAATGCTGTTTTTTATCTAGCTACATGTGAGTAGATTGGATTTTAACTACTTCATTTATTAAATTGCCAAACAGTCTACGCTATGTCCAGTGTTTTTATCCTAAGGTCAGCTGAGAACCACACTCCCCTGGCATCAACATACCCTACAGACTGACATCAATTCGTAAAGATACCTTTATGTGTCTGTATCCTACCTCACGTTTGTGAGTATTTTGTGTCTACATTCTGTGCTAGACAATTCATTTAATAACTGTTTGCACAATATTGCACCATAAGTATTTTCTTATGTGTTCCCACATGGTATGCGCTTCCTGATGATCCACCTGCCACTTCTTCAAACAAGGATTGAGAAAGAAATCCTACATCAGGTTACAGCTGCAATCAACCACTGTGTTTGTTTAAGTATCACCTTATCATTATTTTATTGATTATATCACTGTTGTTTCAATGTCAATGAGCGCCATTTTTGGTTAAACACCCCACCTACACTGTCCCAAGACTGAGCCTGTCTTTTCTTCAGGTCTTTGACTTCGAGCTAAGTGCTGAAGACATGAAATCTCTTGATGATCTCAACAGAAACATGCGCTATATGAAAACCAAGCAGTAAGTAATATCATCATTGGCTTGCCACTTTTAATACCAGTCATAATATATTTATTGTTTAATTTATTATTATTATTTAAATATATTATTATTTGTAATAATAATAATATAACACAAGTAATGTTGGATCTCTGTGCTTCCCAATAACCATTTTGTTTGTATAATGAGCTGTAGTATTTCAGTAACATAGTATAGGGTTCAACAAAGACCTTAAACTTTAGAAAGGCAGATTTTGATCAACTGAGGACTAATCTACAAGGAATACATTGGGATGATGTTTTTGCCGGGAAAAATGTAGAAGATAAAGAGGCAATACCCTTGGGTAATAAGTATAAAATAAATAAGTCAAAACCAATGTGGCTAAATAAACAGGTAAAGTAAATAAGGCACCTGGCCCCGATGGCATACATCCAAGACTTCTCGATTTACTGTAAGTTCAGTAATAGCCAAACCATTATATTTAATCTTCAAGGACTCCATTTCCGTAGGCTCAGTAACACAAGATTGGCATAAAAAAGACGTGGTGCCAATATTTAAAAAGGGAGCTAGATCACAACCGGGGAATTACAGACCTGTAAGTCTGACTTCAATAGTGGGGAAACTACTTGAATGTTTAATACAGGAAAATATTCAGGAATACCTATTGTAAAACAAAATTAGTAGTAATAGTCGGCATGGATTTATGAAGGATAGTTCATGCCAAATTAACCTTATTTGTTTCTTTGAGGAGGTAAGTCGGAATTTAGGCCAGGGTAATGCAGTTGATGTGATCTATTTAGATTTTGCAAAGGCTTTTGATACAGTTCCACACAAGAGGTTGGTGTACAAAATAAAGCAAATGGACTCCATAAAAATATATGCACCTGGATTGAAAACTGGTTGAAGGATAGACAACAGAGGGTTGTCACAAATTGAACTTTTTCAGGTTGGGCTAAGGTGGTGAGTGGAGTTCCTCAGGGATTAGTACTGGGACCCCTGCTTTTTAATTTGTTTATTAAAGACCTTGAGGTTGGCATCGAGAGCAAATTCTCCATCTTTGCTGATGATACTAAATTGTGAACAGTAGTAGAATAAGAGTAGGATGCAATTTCTCTCCAGAAGGACTTGGAGAGACTGGATACTTGGGCAGGTAAATGGCAGATGAGGTTTAATACAGATAAATGTAAGGTTATGCATTTGGGAAGCAAGAATAAAGAGGCGACTTACAAATGAAATGAGGACAAATTAGGGGAATCCTTGAGGCAGAATGATTTTGGAGTGCTTGTAGACAGCAGGCTTAGCAATAGTGCCCAAAGTCATGCAGTAGCTGCAAAGGCAAACAAGATCTTATCTTGCATTAATCGGGCAATGGATGGAAGGGAAGTAAATATAATTATGCCCATTTACAAAGCATTAATAAGACAACACCTTGAATATGGAGTACAATTTTGGGCACCACTCCTTAGAAAATACATTATTGAACTAGAGAGAGTGCAGAGAAGAGTGCCACCAAATTAATAAAGGGGATGGACCATCTAACTTATGAGGAGAGGCTAGCTAAATTAGATTTATTTACATTAGAAAAGAGGCGATTTGATAACTATATACAAATATATTCGTGGACAGTACAAGGAGCTTTCAAAAGAACTATTCATCCCAAGGGCAGTACAAAGGACTCGGGTCATCCCTTTAGGTTAGAGGAAAGGAGATTTCACCCGCAACAAAGGAAAGGGTTCATTACAGTAAGGGCAGTTCAAATGTGGAATGAATTACCCATGGAAACTGTGATGGCAGATACAATAGATTTGTTCAAAACAAGGTTGGACATCTTTTTTAGAAAGGAAAGGTATACAGGGATATACCAAATTAGTAAATATGGGAAGGATGTTGATCCAGGGATTAATCTGATTACCAATACTTGGAGTCAGGAAGGAATTTATTTTTCCCCTTATGAGATATCATTGGATGATATGACACTGGGGTTTTTTGTTTGCCTTCCTTGGGATCAATAAGTAAGTATAGATATAGGATAAAGTATCTGTTGTCTAAATTTAGCATAGGTTGAACTTGATGGACGTACGTCTTTTTTTCAACCGCATCTACTATGTAACTATGTAACTATGTAAGTATTGTACAGAGTAAGGAGGGTTTTTTGTTGTATAATGTGAAGTCATCAGTGGCCGGCAGCTATGTGCTAACTTCCATTTAGCTGTAGAACCATGTTGAATATGGGCCAATATCCTAATACAGCTCTCCTACTGCAGGACATCTCCCTATCAATTACTTATCCATACTTTATCATTGTTTCCCCAGCTGGAAGGACCACCCCAAGTACCCATATAATGATGAATATTAAGAGAATGGGATGTCATGTTTCGAGTACCACCCTGAACATCCGTGCCACAATATGACAAGCGGCTCCTTCATACAGTATGGGGGTAATTCTCCCATACCTGACACATTCAAATATTCTAATTCAATTCAAATTCTAATATTGAGCAGAAGATCCCAAACTTTTTAACTGTCCCACACACTTTTCTACAAAGACATCATCATCCTAGAATAAGAGACCCTACCAAGAACCAGCTCTAGAGGGAGAGCAGGTATCCATTTGTCTTTCTAGCACTCATTGGCTCGATTCTTCAGTCAAGAATTAGCCCTACTCATTCCCAGAATGCAATTGGACTGTAGTCATAATTCACACCATGGGTTTGGGCATACAGTAGAAAATCATGTCTCCCTTTTTTATGAGGGCGACTTCCTGATTTTTATCTGAAAATGATAGCATTCTTTTGCTGTCTCTTTAAAAATAATTTCCTCTTCCTAATGATATTGAACGTTTATAAATCCCCCCGTATTATCATCACGAATCTTCCTAAAAGTAACTTTCATATGTTGGCCAGTATGGGGTTGGGTGATGTATTGAAGGCTCCCTACATTACATCCTTTATATGTTTCTTGCAATAAAAGGAGGCATATTTTGATCATTATGTGTAAGAGTAACAGAATGGAAAACATGCATGTTTATGTCTAATAATATCATGGTGCCTGATCCTAAAAGCGTGTTGTATGTGTCTCTTTCCTTGAATGATAAAATGTATGTAACATACACAGTAAGTCAAGTGTTTTACTTTGCAGTATATTCCCGGACAACTCTGGCAGCAAATGGGTTAATTATGCATTCCGACATAATTCCAGTTATGAGGGGAAAAAAGACAGAATGTATCCAAACTGCATAGTGATACTCAGCACCTCTATGTGTGATATATTTGGGATGGGTGAGGGTTCCCTCCCTGAAACATGCACTGTGGCTGTAACATTGTGATGACAGAGAACAATAACCCCATTGTAGTTCTGGCCCAAGGACAGCCGCAGTAATGTTAACCTGCAACATCGTATGGGGGTAACGTGTACAAAAGTGAATAAATTGTGCACCAAGGATTGTGAATAATGACAATAGATTGTGAGCAGTGTAAAACAAAAACTAATAACGACCACTATGAAATAAATAAATGACCTGAGTGCAGGAAATTAATATTTAGGGAGTTGGCTGCTAATCAAAAAAGATGGCTCAGCATCTCATGGCACTAAAATAGAAAAAACAACAAAAGCGCCCAACTCATAGCGTGGTATGTAAAATAAAATAATGCTGAAGGTGAGTATCTCACATACAAGATGATTAACATATATAAGCATATCATGCAATAACCAGCATGGTACCACAAGCAAACACGAACTCCCACGGATAAAGATTGTCATCAGCCACTGGAACAGCAATAGGTTGATCTCCTTCTCCAGCTACATCGTGGGTGAATGATGTCCAGGTTCCAGCCAGTGGGGGATAAAATCATGGTCAGGGGAATCCAGGAGATGGTATGTAGCCACCGCTGAGAAATCGAGTGTAACCAGGTCCCCTCCGGTACCCCGGTCTCCCGTTCCCCATCCCTTACATCCTGTGTCAGGGGGATGTTGCGGGGAGGGCTACGGGCTTGTGGGCGGCTCCCTCCGCAGTGTGCCGCCATGTTTTGTGTGCGCGCCCACCAAGTTTCGCGCATGCGCAGAGCGATCGCGGAATGGGCAAAGTGGTGCTCTGTAGCTCAGGGTCTGCTCAGAGTCGCGCATGCGCAGTTGAGTACAGCGGCGGCCATTACAGGATCGCGCATGCGCAATAAAGATAGCGCACTCAGCGCCAATAGGAACTACATTACCCAGAAGCCTCTGGGGACTGCCCTTTCACCCATATCACCTGCTGCATTACAGCCAATAGGGCTTGCAGATTCTCTTGCTGCAAACGGGATACATTGTTGCGCAGTAGAGCACGGGTGTCAGTAGAAGCTGGGACACAGAGAGGGGAGGATGTATATGTGCAGGGAGGCAAGTTGCCTATGCACTAGGCCAGAAGTCTCCCCTTAAGCCCTAGCTAGGCCCTACTCAACCTCAGCATGTGGCTGCTACAGGGTTCTGTAGAGCCAGCTTCAGTGAGGGTCACAGCCAGGAAGCTTGGAATTCCTGGCCACTGAATTAGCCTCTGTAACATCAGAGGCAGAGACATTCTAACGGTGGATCACTCCAGGCGGGATCTACCCATTGCTGAGGTGGATCACAACGCAGGTTCATCCATCTGGATCAAGGGATAATTTCCAAGCCAAGCATCTGCGCGACCGGTTGCGGACATACCCAGCAGGAACCATTATCCCTACACGTGCACCAACTTAACACTTCATCTTAGTGGGCAGCGCTGTTCCACACTTGGGTGGGGGACTCTGGGTACACAGTGTTGGGGGAGAATAAGGTGTGGGGTAAAGGCCCTGCGAGGTGAACGGGCAGTTGTACTATTAGTGTTACAGGGGTGACACTATTGTTGGTGATGTTACTGTTGTTATGTTCTTTATCTGCATACAGTAAACTGTTTTACCTATACACTGTGTATGTGGTTACTGTGTGTGGGTCCTGTGTCAGGGGTTATATATGTGTTACACTAGTAAAGTCGCTACACTCCGCAGCAATATAACATTAAATCAGCGGGTGAGCACACACGTGATTCGCTGGTACACAGTAGCAGCCGTGAGGCGAGCGGCAGCTCAACACTTAGCCTATAGCCTGATAAACTCTCAATAGTAGTGCTGGTATAACACTAAAGAGTCCCATAGAGAGGATACCATAACCATGGATAAAACAGTACTCCTCCTGTGTTTAGCGCGTAGCGGAGCTCAGCTGTAAAGCAGAGGGAGGTCACCAGTGACGTCATCTCAAGCACCGTGAAAAGCGCACAGCAACAAACGTCCAGGAAAACGCCTTAATAATCTGCACAGATAGAGACCAACAGCTGACAAAAGCCACAGAGAGGAGGGAAGCAAATAATACAGATATTAATGTGCTCGAAAAACAGCATCCAACATGTTTCGTACGAGAAAACCTACTTCATCAGGGATAAATTGATAGAAGTTAATAGGGGCTCTCAAATATAACTATATAGTGCATACTGTATACTGGAAAAGTACTCTTAAAGTTCGGGTGTGCTGATCAGAGACAACACAATTGCAATACCTCAGTCTTGTATGATGGATGGGTCTTTGAAAAAAGTTTAGAGACAAATATAGTGAAGTATTGTTTAGAGATTTACTTCCCAAATGTTAGAAAGTCACTCGCAATTTATCAGGATGTTGGGACACTTCCCAGCTAAATAGTGATATGAGAGAAAGCTTCAGTCAACCCTGAGAAAGCTAACTGTAGCGAAACGCGTAGGGCTAAACCTTGACATCCTACAGAGCGGTGAGAGCAAAGACCCTACAGTGGAGCACAGCTGAGAAAACCAACAACACAGTGCGCATGTGTGGACGTCGCTGATTTCCCTGACATCATTCTTGAGGAGACGAGGAAGGGAGAGCTCACGGATCGTGTCGCCGACCAAAACTACAACTAAGGCGCGGCTTGAGATTTCTCTCACATCACTTTTGTGCAGGATGTGTCCCAACATGCTTATTACTGCTGATGTATTGTGAGTGGCTTTCTAACATTTAAGAAGCAAATCTCTAAGCAATACTTCACTATATTTTGTCTCTAAACTTTTTCAGAGACTCATCCACCATACAAGACTACATAATTGCAATTGTGATGTCTCTGATCACCACTCCCAAACTTTAAGAGTATTTTGTCCTGTATATGCACTATGTAGTTATATTTGAGAGCACCTATAGTATGAGGTTCTATCACCTGGTCCACTCCCTTATATTGTCTGCTTCTTACCTTATACCTTATACCTTTATACTGTATATATATCTCATATCATACGAGACAAGTTTAAATACTCACGCTCGCAAGCGCTCCCACTTTTCACCTCCGCAGAGGTCCCTCAAATGGACAATATCTCCTCTACAGGACAAGGGTTAAAACACAACATGCAAGCTGCCCCACTCTTCACCTTCGCAAAGGTCCCTCAAATGAGTTAACATTTCCCATAAATCTGTCCCATATACCACCGTCATGAACAGCACACAAGTGGACACATGACTTAGATATGCAATTAGGGTTAATACGCACGGTTAGTCTAGCCAACTCACCTTTCCCCTCTGCAAGGCACCTCCAATGAGTTAATATTAACCACTTAATCAATTGCAATCATATCTATACACTTCCACCACCTGGGATATGAAAATAAGATGTAAAATTTATATTTGCCAGGGCCCCAGGTCCCTTTTTATTATAGAAAAAGCTATGCACATTAACACACAAAACATCCATAGCAAAATGTGTCCAAGAATGTAAATACTCTCTCCAGAGCGTGCAACAGTTCATTCAGAGCCCAAAGCATTACTTATTAAATGTTTTAATATATATAAAATTACAGTGCTTAGGTTACAGAAAAAAGTATTACAAGAACATACAGTTATAATAAATGAAGGACAGTTTCTCAAAATAAAAAGGATATAACATAAAAGAAAACCTATACATCACCATACTGTATGTCAAATGTTTTCCCCCAGAGAGGTCACTGGTGTAGGAGATGAGATATCACATGTTTTGTCCAAAACACTCCTCTGGTGAAATCTGATTTTTTTCCTAATCTTTGGCTCTCTTATGTAGTATTTTTTCCCATTGGAACAACATAACCCAGCCCCTTTCATAAATCAGCTGTGAGATTGACAGTTTTATGACAGAGTGAAAAACCTCCTACCAAATGACATTTAACTAAACCCTTCAATATCTAAATGTTTTCATAACTTTCCTTAAGTTACACTTACACAACCGTGTGCCATATCAATATATTCAGGCTCGCATGGCGGACACGACAAGACTAAATATGACCATCTTAATCCTAAATTTGAGAGACAAATTAATATCTGTCCCTTATTATCTCTTAAACATACAGTGTGTGATGTTAGAATGTGGCCCCCGGTCAACGATTACAAATTTGTAACTCATATTAAGCAGAGGAGATTACATCCCATGATATTCTCCTTTTTAATAAAGTCCTTCAATGAAGACATAACCGGTGGGTCACCTTTCACTCACAAAAATGTAGCTTTCTTTGAAGCAAACAGATCAGTGTCTACTCAATGTTTATGACCCCCCTAAACCCCACGTAGGACTTTTAGTGGTCTATCCATGATAGGCCCCCCACCCAATTAAATTTGGTTTGAAGCGCAGCACCCACACCTCACAAGCCTGGACCTGTCATAACCCAATATATGGTTTTGCACAAAGAAAAAGTATGTGCACCTGTTGTAAACCCCAGTTCTAGAGCCATCAAATGCTTTCTATATAATCTGGGAATCTCCCTTTAAAAGATTATAGACTGGTCTAGTTTTTTCTGCAAAGCCTTCAATAAATTCCCATGAAAAATTAACTAATTAAATCCAACATTTTTCTCAATCCTGTGATTGAATTGGTTGGGGTAAAATCTTTAAAGCTTCCATCCTTTACTTTATGTAATACTACCCCCAAAAAAATACCTTGTGAGCACAATAGAGATCAGTGATTTTCAACATGGGTTCCCCGGGCATCCCCAGAGGGTTCTGTGCAATTTCCAGGTAATTAGAAAATTTTACCAAAAAAAGAAGAATTTACAATGCATCTGATCGCAGACACGCTATTAGAGACGGTTGTGGCTCCTTACAATGCATCTGATCTCAGATACACTATTAGAGACGGTTAGGGCTCCTTACAATGCATCTGATCTCAGACACACTATTAGAGAGGTGTCACGGTAACTTATGACAAGATATAATTTACACCAAAAATACCTGGGTTGAACTGAACACGACTAGATATGATAAAATATAATTTATTCCTTGAAAAAGGTGAACACACAAGATATACAAATAACAGACAAAATATAGACACTTACTTAAAGGGTTTGGACAAGAAAGCCATCAGGACACAGGATTGGCAATTTCTTCCATAACACAGGTTCAGATGTAGACATCACGAAAAGCACAAAGACAATAGCCATAGGCTGAGCCTGGTTTATATACAATTATTTCCCATTGAACACAACCTAAACCCAGCCCCTCTCATAAATCAGTGGTGAGGTTGACAGTCTTCCCCAGAGTAAAACTCCTCCCACCCAAGGACGTTTAAAAACTGCTTTTCCTATCTAAAAAACTTCATAACTTCAGTTCAGTGGTACTTACTGGCACGTGAGGCATATTAATACATTTCCAGCACGCATGACGCTCCCAATAAGACTAAATATTACCGTGTAATACTAAAATTAAGAGAGAGATTAATATCTGTCTCTTAGGACCTGCTAGACATCATGTGTCTGTAATCGTTATTTGCGGCTCGGTCCCCCGGTTACACATATGTAGCTTTCAGCACGTTCAGCCGAGGACATCTCATAATATTCTTATATTTAATAAGGTCACTCATTCTGATATCTCCTTGTGTAACCGCACCCCTGGCCCCCATAACCCCTTGTCAAGAAATCCTTTGAAGCTGGGCCTCGTGTGTAGAGAACATTTGTCACAGGTGCTATATTTCACACCCAATGCTCCAGACCTGGGTCCTAGCTGTCTCTACCAGCAATATACCCTTGGTCTGCCAATTATGTATTAACATACTCTACACTAAACCCCCTCTGTACTTGTCACACCCTACTTCAATCAAGCCTTTTGAAGCCCAGATATTTCTGAAAAGACACCACACATATTTGTATTTTCCTAAACTGTAGCTCATTAACCCCTTAAGCCTCCCGCATCAATCCCAGTGTATGTGTTGGTGCAAACACTGGAACAGAAACAATTCATTTTTACAGGGGAATATACATTAGGATTCTGAAGCAAGATAAAAACATATTACTGGACCCCAGTCCAGTTAACCCCTTGCTCCCCAAGTGAGAGCAGGGGGTGGCCAAATGGGGTGTAACCCCTTTAATCCCGGGCTAAACCCCCTCTCCCTTGACACCTCCCCTGCTCAATGGGTGCCTTGTGCCCCAGCTGCCCACCCTGGCACTGGGACACCACGGGCATTCTTGAAGCATTCAATAGGTCCTGAGGGGTTGGCCTGGCAAAATTGTCCTCCGGCATTGTCCAGTACATTGTCCTGGCCACATTGGATAGTGAAGTCCAGATCCTGCTGAGCAGGGCTCCAAAGTGGCCACGGGCATCCTCCTTTGCCACCCTCTGCCCCCCACCCAGTGCCTGGTGAACCAAGCCCATTGTGAAGGGGCACCTTTGCAGACCAGTCTGCATACTGCCCAGAGACTGGCATGTCTCTGCACTAGCGAGAGACCAGCTATCAAGCACAGACCATCGCTTTCCTGTCAACCAAGTCTGGGAAAGAGCTATGTCACTATCCTGTAGGGACCCTACCTGCCCTGGCCTTGTGCCCACCTGTAGCTGCTCCGCTATACCCTTGCCTCTCCTCCCTGGCTCTAGGGCAGTCCCCACCCCGAGTGGCATCACTTCTGGAATCCAGAAACCACCTGGGGTGCTGACTCCTACCCTCTCCTGTGCCCCCTGGGACAAGGCAATCTCCCAGTATCCTGTACTGGGGTCCCTGGTACCCAGGTGCTTTGCCCCTTCCCTCTCAAAACTGAAGGCCAGGAAACAAGCACCTGCTACCACCACTGCTGCTAGAGCCAGCATCACTCCTCTCCCATCCACTGTGCTGCCGTTCCACCCTGTAGCTACCATTGGCTGCCCTGGGGACAGAACCCTCTGCTGTACCCCCCTGGCCCCGGCTACTGCTCCTGGTTGCCAACCTACCCACAGCCCCACCTCTGGGAACCCTGGAGAATCTGTCAGGGGGGTCACTCCTGGTAAGTCAGAACAAGGGACCTCCTGCCTACCTAGCCTATCCCTAGCTTCTGCCAGCTGCCTGACACCCAACTGACATCCTATCTCCCCGTTCCACAGTGTCTCCCTGCCTAGCCTCCCCTAGGCCCAGCACCTCAGCCCCTGCTGATGACTCCTGCTTACCTCCCTGCAGCCCACCTGCACTCCGCTCCCCAGTTTTATTATAAGCCTGTGATGGTAACTTTGTGACAGGCTACAATAATACACCAAAAATACCTGGGTTGAACTGAACACGGCTGAGATATGATAAAATATAATTTATTCCTTGAAAAAGGTGAACACACGAGCTTATACAAATAACAAACAAAATATAGACACTTAAGATGGAATGATGAAACAGTCAGAAATCTGGACTGGCAGTTCATACAGCAATCTTGAAAATCACAAAAGCATGAAGAACAAAGAGTATAGGCTGAGCCCCATTTTTATACCATCTCAAACCCATCTCTTTAAACCTAGGCGCCGAGCTGGCTAGCAAAATCTATTTGAAGTAGATTCTTCTTCCCCTGCAGGTGTGAATTAGGACACTTGCAAAAGTCTGAACTTATTTGTTCCTGGCCCTAGTATAAACAATCAGGGCAGTTAACCTTTGATCAGAGGGCGTATGCTAAACAATCCGGCTGCCCTTCCTGACCTATTAGCATAGCAGATGGGGTCTGCATTTTCAGAGCAGATCCAAAATACCATATACACTTTAATATCTTCACATATTAATAAGTTCCGTTCTGGTGGGTTCAGGGGGTCGAAAATTGCCAGTGTTTAATGCCTACAGTGACTCTACATAGTGGCCAAATTTCAACTCTCTGCAACCTCCAGAACCGGAGATACAGAAATGCACTTTAAAACATTTTTAAAATACAGGATTCGTCCCTTTAAAAATGAATCTCGGCTTTTCACTCTTTCCCCATTGAAATCAATGGGGTCCACCACCATAGCATTGAATGACGGGCTACGCCGTTGCCGTCAATGGGGTTTCCCGCCATAGACTTTCAATGGAGAAACCGCCGCCATTGAAGTCTATGAGAAAAACCACAAATCTTTACATTCGCCCACACTCCGTCTGGTTGGTCGGAGAGGGCTGAGAATGGTCATGCATTAAAGCCGGAATCTTGGCTACATGCCACCCAAATCCCATCCCTCTGGTCATTCCAGAACCGGAGATATGGACTTACATTTTTCACCATTTCACACTTAGCCGTTTTTACGCCACGCGGTTTTTCCCCATTGGAATCAATGGCCGGCGCCGCCATAGACAATGCATGAGCGCACGCCGCCATCGGATTTAATGGGACCTCCACTCCGCCATTGAAGTCAATGGCGCGACCCTCCTCCTCCGCTCGACCCCTTACGGGGGTCCCTCATTCCTGGACCCAGTGGGGGCTAGGGGCAACAAGAATTTTATTCCCAGGTGCCCTAGAACCTAAGATTCCCATGCCAATTGTCATTGAACTTGACCGAAGTGATTACACTCTTTTCAAAGACATTGTATCCGCTTTTGCGGTCTGCGGTTTGGATGGCTGCCAACCTGTTCCTCGAGGCCGGCATCGAGGAATCTCCATTGAAGTCAATGAGCCCATGACTTACAATGGGAAACCGCCGCTCCTCCTCTCGGACGCCACCTGCCGGTCGTCGCTGGAAAACAGGTCCAAAACCGTTACTTCTGCCATTAGAACGCATGGAGTCTCAATGGCGGCCTATGGAAGGCTGCAAAATGGAGCCTGAAAAGGCAGGAAAAGGAAACAAAGGGCTATAATCACTAAATTAACATTAACACCTTCCCTCCCGCATCAACCCTAGTGTATGTGTGAGTGCAAACACCAGGATGAGACATTACATTTATACAGGGGAATAAACAGTTGGATACTGAAGTAAGGTAAAAACACATTATTGGAACCCTGTCAAGTTAACCCCTTGCTTCCCAAGTGAGAGTAGGAGGTGGCCAAATGGGGTGTAACCCCTTTAATCCCGGGCCAAATCCCCTCTCTCATGACAAGAGGGTTGGGGTTCCTTACAATACTTCTGATCTCAGTCGCGCTATTAGAGAGGGTTGGGGTTCCTTACAATGCATCTGATCTCAGACGCTCTATTAGAGAGGGTTGGGGATTCTTACAATGCATCTGATCTCAAAAAATATATATATATATATATATATATATATATATATATATATGTATGTATATTGTGACAGAAACCAGGGGTTGGTAATAAACTCCATATACAGGGCTCCCAGGATACTGAACAGTTTCTGTCCTGTCTAAGCTGAACAGGGCAGCCTCGTGGTACAGGCACTCCATTCCACAGTTTGTCTGCTGCCTGTTTTCTGTCACCTGTCATGCTGATTAGAGTTCAGGTATATAAGACCTGTTTCCTGTTTCCTCTGAGCCCCGCCCAAGAGCCTGGAAGGCTGCTGAACTGCAGAGGGGTGAGAAAGCCTCTTTCCCAAATCGCTTCATTCATTCTGTTAGTTTGTCTAAAGACTGCAAAGGTACTTATTTTGTTGGTGGAAGTGGACAAGCCACTTCCAACTCTGAGTCAGGGACATCTAAGTTTAAGTTATCGCTCAGACGAGCAGCTTTTTGTTTGGCTTTGTTTTCTGTTTAAACTGTGGCAGTCTCAGTGCCTGGGACTGAATAAACCAGGCATAGCCTGTTTAAAGGAACAGTACGTGACGTCTCATCATTTAACCTACCCTAAAAGACCGTGTTCTAACAGTCCCGGACAGACGGCGGAGCCCCGGAGTAAGCCGTTTGTCACATATGGTGGAGAATGCGGGCAGAACACTGAAAGGTCTGGGGGTTAAAGGAAAAAAAAAAAAAAAAAAAAAAAACAAGATGGAAGACGTGGTGAGTGCGCTGGTACGCAATGTCGCTGTCCAGAAAGACGCGAATGAAGCCCAGCAACAGGCGAGTGAAACCCAGCGACAGCTGTTAATAGCCCAGCAAGAGACTAATGCAAACCAGCAAGAGACAAACCGCCTGCTGAGAGAGGAGCAAAAGCGGTTCGCTCAGGGCTTACAGCAGGAACTCGAGATCCTGAGGGGGACTATCAGTAACCTTCCACTGGCAGAGGCAGCCCCAGTTCCGAAAATGACCAGGGCAAGCCACTACCTTCAGAAGATGGGACCCTCGGATGATGTGGAAGCCTATCTTCTCACGTTTGAACGCACGGCACAGAGAGAGGGATGGCCAGAAGCTGAGTGGGCTGGTCTAATCGCACCCTTCCTAAGCGGCGAACCCCAGAAGGCTTACTTTGATCTAGAGCCAGCCGAAGCTAACGTCTATGCAAAATTGAAGTTCGAGATCCTCGCCCGCCTCGGCGTAACCACGGCTGTTCGTGCCCAAAGGTTTCACGCATGGTCCTTCACGATGGATAAAGCCACCCGAAGCCAGATGTATGACCTCATCCACCTCGCCCGGAAGTGGCTACAACCCGAGATCAACTCAGCAAGCCACATCGTGGAACGGTTGGTCATGGACCAGTTCTTGAGGAAACTTCCCTCTGCCTTACGCCGTTGGGTCAGTCGGAGTGACCCCCACAATGCGGATGAGCTTGTGGCCCTTGTAGAAAGGTACAGTGCAGCAGAAGAGCACCCGCAACCCACAGTCGTGGAGCAACCCCACTATCCGAGGTTCCAGGACTCTTCCAGAGACGGTAAAAGGGTACCAGGGTTAAGGGGCGCTGAAGAGCGGCGACCACCTTCACGCCGCTCCAGCAACAGTGGTTCGCACACTAAGGGCAATAGCCAACATGGGGAGCCGGGAAAAGGCTCTAAGTGGGACACAGACTATGTACCTAAATGTGTAAATTGTCATGAGAGGGGCCACACAGCAAAAATCTGCCCACTAAATGATGAGCCCATGCAATGCAACAGCGTGGAACCTTATTCGCTGTTGTCCCAATGTATGGGCCCTAGCCCAGAGGACCCCTTGAATAACCATCTGTGGGCATTTGTAAAGGTTAATGGTAAGAGGGTTCGGGCACTTCTTGACTCTGGGAGTATGGTCACACTAGTGTCCGAATACCTATTGCCCATTAAGAAGAAACAGGTAAACAGTTCACAAAGAGTGGCAATTTGTTGTATACATGGGGATAATCATGAATATTCCACTGTTGATGTTTTTTTTTAAACAGAATTTGGTTCTTTAGATTTCAAGGTGGGTGTTGTACCCAAACTGGCACATGATGTGTTAATAGGGACCGACTTTCCCCATTTTCTAAAAATGTGGTCCCCAGCTCAGAATAGCGCCCAGAGTTCAATAGCAGACCATAACGAAGTGTTAGAAGAAACAAATCCTTTCCCTTTTTCCGAAATGGAGGTTGACGAGGGCCCAAATAAGAAGGGGGAAAAGGAGGAGTGATGTGAAATTCCCTTCCCCATCACTACTTTGGTAGGGAATACCCCAAATCAAGATGTTGATCAGGCACTTACCACCCCAGTACAGGATAAGACCCTCGCTGACCTAGAGGTCAGTCCTGGGAGTTTTAAGAAGGCCCAGTGGGAGGACCCCACATTAGCGGTAGCAAGGGGAAATATACGGGACCAGAATAGTACTCATGGCCAACCAGATAGGTCACTTGCTTACCCCTACTTCGAGGTAGAGAACGACCTAGTATATCGGGTTGATAAAAGAAAATCAGTTACAACTAAACAATTGTTGGTACCACGGACATTCCGTAACGTAGTATTACACCTCGCACATAGTCATCCATTGGGGGGACACCTAGGGGTGGAAAAGACAAAAGAAAAGGTTCTCCGAAGCTTTTATTGGCCTGGGGTTCTGGCAGAAATTACAAACTATTGTTCCTCATGCCCAGAATGTCAGATCACCGCCCCGTTCAAAGCATACCGCAGCCCATTGGTACCCCTTCCCATAATAGAGGTACCATTTGACCGGATTGCTATGGATCTAGTAGGACCCCTAATAAAGTCTGCTAGGGGACATCAGCATATATTGGTAATATTAGATTATGCTACCCGATATCCGGAGGCAGTTCCCCTACGTAGCACCTCTGCTAAAAACATAGCAAAAGAGTTAGTACTTCTGTTTTCCCGGGTCGGAATTCCTAAAGAGATCTTATCTGACCAGGGAACACCATTTATGTCCCAAGTAACAAAAGAGCTATGTAAACTCCTAAAAATCAAGCATCTCAGAACCTCAGTCTATCATCCACAAACAGATGGTTTAGTGGAAAGGTTCAATAAAACCTTAAAGAGCATGTTACGCCGGGCGGTCGATAAGGATGGGAAAAACTGGGACTGTTTGTTACCATACCTGTTATTTGGAGATGGGGGAGTGTACCTGAGACAGGTACAGAAGGTCCCTTATATTGGCGCACAGCAGACCCTTATAATATACTATGGTCAGGGGTGAATGAAATGTACAAAGCACAAGATAAAATAAAAAAAGTTTATTAAATATTTTACAATGTTGTGTGGTGTAATTCACTTAGATAAAAATAGACTGGATAAGTCTATACTACTACTGGGTATCCCTAGTCGGTGCCAGTGTGGGATAGTGATCTCATGCCAAATGGCTCAAAATAGGAAGTGTTTGAGGCAGTGTGTGAAAGATCAATGCATACAAATGTTTACTGATACTCAGCCAAATCTTAATAGTGTGTGTAGCAAGTCTAGGTTGTATGGTAGCTGCCTGCACTGATGTAATGTGCTGATATGAAAAGGCTAAAGTCCAAAACTAAACAGAAGAATTGGCATTGAAAAACGGGACAGGTTTTTTCCTATTGATTTGGCATTGAAAAACGGGACAGGTTTTTTCCTATTGTAATTGTAGAGTCACCCTGTATATCAGATGGAAGGTCCAGCTGGTGTATGTATCATGATTCTATTAGCTCAAATCACCATATAGAGATGTGGTCTTATACAGGTATACGTGCACCTTGTCTCAGCTACAGTTCTAACCCTTTGTAACTGAGGGAATCATTGCCAGCTCGCATATGTTATATATAGTTTGTGGGTGAGCACAGGGAGCACTGTCAAAGTTGTAGCAGTGCTGGACACCTCTTTAAGTGGGTGTATCAAGGAGTGCACGATGTAGATATCAAGTGAAGATGCCATGAGAAGCACTAAACATTTCAGCAGTACTGTTAAGTAATACAAAAGTAGTGGTGTGTCGGCAAAGACCCGACATGCAGCATGTTTCGTCGCTGCTTGCGACTTCTTCCGGAAGGGTTAGAACTGTAGCTGAGACAAGGTGCACGTATACCTGTATAAGACCACATCTCTATATGGTGATTTGAGCTAATAGAATCATGATACATACACCAGCTGGACCTTCCATCTGATATACAGGGTGACTCTACAATTACAATAGGAAAAAACCTGTCCCGTTTTTCAATGCCAAATCAATAGGAAAAAACCTGTCCCGTTTTTCAATGCCAATTCTTCTGTTTAGTTTTGGACTTTAGCCTTTTCATATCAGCACATTACATCAGTGCAGGCAGCTACCATACAACCTAGACTTGCTACACACACTATTAAGATTTGGCTGAGTATCAGTAAACATTTGTATGCATTGATCTTTCACACACTGCCTCAAACACTTCCTATTTTGAGCCATTTGGCATGAGATCACTATCCCACACTGGCACCGACTAGGGATACCCAGTAGTAGTATAGACTTATCCAGTCTATTTTTATCTAAGTGAATTACACCACACAACATTGTAAAATATTTAATAAACTTTTTTTATTTTATCTTGTGCTTTGTACATTTCATTCACCCCTGACCATAGTATATTATAAGGGTCTGCTGTGCGCCAATATAAGGGACCTTCTGTACCTGTCTCAGGTACACTCCCCCATCTCCATCACAACACTCCCTTGGCAGCACGCTACTCCATCTAGGGGTTTGAGCGAGGTCTCTTTCCATAGTACTCATACCTGTTATTTGCCATTAGGGAAGTTCCCCAGTCATCCACAGGCTTCTCCCCGTTTGAACTATTGTATGGCCGACATCCAAGGGGCTTACTGGATATAGCCAAAGAAACTTGGGAACACGAGGTTACCCCTTACAGAAGTGTAATAGAGCATGTTGCCCAAATGCAGGACCGCATTGCTGCAGTCCTACCCATAGTGAGGGAACACATGGAGAAAGCTCAAGAAGCACAAAGGAATACGTATAATAAGGGTGCTAGGGTCAGAATTTTTTTTCCAGGTGATAGGGTACTAGTTCTGGTTCCCACCGTGGAGAGTAAATTCCTTGCTAAATGGCATGGGCCATATGAGGTCTTGGAAAGAGTGGGAGAAGTAAATTATAGGGTAAGGCAGCCAGGTAGGAGGAAACCTGAGCAAATTTACCATATAAACCTACTCAAGCCCTGGAAAGATAGAGAGGTCTTGTTAACCCTAGTACCCCCAGGTCCGTCAGAGAATCAAGAAACTGACCCAGAGGTTAGCATAGCTGAAACACTGTCCGTGCATCAGAAACGAGAGGTCCAGAGTTTAGTGAGAAGGAACAAAGAAATCTTCTCTACACAGCCAGGTAAAACTAACGTAATTAAACATGACATAGTCTCTGAACCGGGGGTCCGAGTTAACCTTAAACCGTACCGAATCCCAGAGGCCAAGAGAGAGGCTATAAGTTTAGAGGTTAAAAAAATGCTAAAACTAGGCGTAATTGAGGAATCCCAAAGTGGGTGGAACAGCCCTATAGTTTTAGTCCCAAAGCCAGACGGTACAACAAGGTTTTGTAATGACTACCGGAAACTAAACGCGGTGTCAAAATTTGATACTTATCCTATGCCCAGGGTGGATGAACTTGTAGAGAGACTGGGCAAAGCCCGATATCTCACAACCCTAGACCTAACAAAAGGGTACTGGCAGGTTCCCCTCACAGAAAGGGCAAAAGAAAAAACAGCCTTCTCAACCCCAGACGGCCTCTTTCAATATAAGGTGCTGCCTTTTGGCTTACATGGAGCTCCCGCCACATTCCAAAGAATGATGGATAAAATTTTAAAACCACATGTTCGGTACGCTGCCGCCTACCTGGATGATGTGGTAATCCATAGTGAAGATTGGCAGTCCCACCTTCCAAAGGTCCAAGCTGTGCTCGACGCAGTTCGGTCTGCTGGACTAACTGCTAACCCCGCTAAATGCACTATTGGTCTGGAGGAGGCCAAGTATCTGGGGTATTCTATTGGTAGAGGGTTACTCAAACCACAAACACTCAAAGTAGAGGCGATACAAAATTGGCCAAGGCCAGTCACAAAAAAACAAGTAAGGACCTTTTTGGGGTTAATTGGCTACTATAGGAGGTTTATTCCCAATTTTGCAACTAAGGCAACCCCACTAACCGACCTCACAAAAGCAAGAGGACCGCTAATGGTAAAGTGGTCCCCCTAAGCCGAACAGGCCTTTAGAAGCCTGAAAGAAGCTCTCTGTGCCCAACCAGTGTTGGTCACACCTGACTTCTCCAAAGAGTTCGTAGTCCAAACCGACGCATCTGAGGTAGGGCTGGGGGCGGTACTCTCCCAGGAGTCTCAAGGGGAGGAGCACCCCATCCTTTATTTAAGTAGGAAACTAAATCCCCAGGAGAAAAATTACTCCATAGTCGAGAAAGAGTGTCTCGCAATAAAGTGGGCTGTAGAGACACTCAAGTATTATCTGTTGGGGAGAAAGTTCCGATTGGTCACAGATCATGCACCCCTTACCTGGATGTGTCAAAATAGGGAGAAGAACGCTAGGGTGACCAGGTGGTTCCTAAGCCTACAGCCCTTTAAATTTTCTGTGGAACACAGGTCGGGGCACAAACATGGCAATGCCGACGGGTTGTCAAGGATGCACTCCCTAATATCCATGGTCGCTCACCCCTCGAGGTCTGAGCTGGGGGGGAGGATATGTGACAGAAACCAGGGGTTGGTAATAAACTCCATATACAGGGCTCCCAGGATACTGAACAGTTTCTGTCCTGTCTAAGCTGAACAGGGCAGCCTCGTGGTACAGGCACTCCATTCCACAGTTTGTCTGCTGCCTGTTTTCTGTCACCTGTCATGCTGATTAGAGTTCAGGTATATAAGACCTGTTTCCTGTTTCCTCTGAGCCCCGCCCAAGAGCCTGGAAGGCTGCTGAACTGCAGAGGGGTGAGAAAGCCTCTTTCCCAAATCGCTTCATTCATTCTGTTAGTTTGTCTAAAGACTGCAAAGGTACTTATTTTGTTGGTGGAAGTGGACAAGCCACTTCCAACTCTGAGTCAGGGACATCTAAGTTTAAGTTATCGCTCAGACGAGCAGCTTTTTGTTTGGCTTTGTTTTCTGTTTAAACTGTGGCAGTCTCAGTGCCTGGGACTGAATAAACCAGGCATAGCCTGTTTAAAGGAACAGTACGTGACGTCTCATCATTTAACCTACCCTAAAAGACCGTGTTCTAACAGTCCCGGACAGACGGCGGAGCCCCGGAGTAAGCCGTTTGTCACAATATATATATATATTTATTTATTTATACTTAACTGAACCCGGATGTCTGGTTCCCTGACCCCCGTGGACCCCTGGTTCACAAAATACTTGCATCAGGAAAGAATACGTGCCTGGTAGATACAACATGGCGTGGGGTTGTGCGGAGTCTCGTGTCAAACAACAGCACCAAAAAGTTAAATATCTCAGTAACATGGGGGGCCCTGAAAGTTTAGGGTGAACAGAAAAGCTCTGGAGCACCCTCTTATTTAGGCAAGTAAATAAGATAAATATGGGAAATTGTTGCTTTAAATCTTTAGTTTGATTCTTCTACCTCTGATTGGTTCAGTCTGAGATCAGCAGTGAGAGTGAGGGAGGGGGGACTAGAATTCTACTTGTTAAGTCCAAGCCGAGATCTAGGAGAGCAGAGAAGTGTATGACTCCGGGAGTGATCTGACAGGTCACACCAGCCATGGAACTCAAGGAAGATTCCTGCATTGTGATGAATGATGGGCATAAAATCCCAGTTGTTGGTTTTGGAACATACGCCCCACAAAAGGTTAGTGTGTAACACATTGTTTCAAGCGTGTTCTTTTCATGCTACGTTTAGTTAGAACAGGGAATTGCTTCAGGGGCTCGCTGCAAGAGAGGGTTGATAGATGACAGGCAGACACCCTGCATGCTTGTGGGGGATATGTATGAAGTATCACAAACTGGAGCATTGCTCCACAACATTCCAAAATTGTATCATTTTCAATGTATCAAGGCGCTTTCATTCTTTGCTTTGCCACAATTCGTCCAGTAACTCCTGTTATTACCGCTCCCCAAAATGTATCATTTATTATAATGAGATGGATCAAAAGTTGCGTCTGAAACTGGTGCAGTTTTCCGCCCTCTCTGTCCCAGGTTTAGGGGGTGTTGGCCTCTGCTCCACAGAGATCCGTGCCAAATGTAAGCAGCAGCATTACAAAGATTCATCCATCTGCCGCTGCTCGCAAATTGCACCATGTTTGATACATGCCACCCGTGGTTTAAATATATCTTTAAAGGGGCAGTGCTCCTTCTCTCCAGGTCTGTTAAATTCAAGCATATCAGCTGCTAATGTTTATCTGTTTTACTAATTATGGCTTCATAATTATTTTATCAGCAATGGAGAAAGCAAAACAAGCAATTTAACTGTAAATTTGAAAACTGAGAAAAACATTTGTTTACCAAGTAAATACAAAGTATATTTAACTTATTAACCCATTGAGCGCCAGAAGCACCACTATCCTACAGCCCCTGTGGCAAATTGCAATCACGTGGCAGTAATATCACTTAGTGGAGGTGTACAGGAGAGGAAGAGACCTTTTCCGGCCTCTAGGAGACGAGTGCAGAGTTATAACCAGTGAGACATATTGGGGAAAATAAACCTTGGCTTTTATTCAGCCCGTAGCTTCAAACAATACAGGTTTAAGGCAGCACACAAAATAAACAAAACCGCCTATCCCCCTGTAGCTGTGAACACACTCTCCCAGTCCCTATGTGAAGGGCTGGGAGGATAGGCCTCTAACCAGTCTTTCACTTTAAACAGCAGTTTAAAGCAAAACATACTACGATTTTTTTTAACAGTGTGTATGTGGTGGGTCTTTTAATTTAACTCAGACAAATTGCCCGACTATAATTTATTATGATGTTTCATTACTCTTAGTCTCCCAAGAGTCTGGCAGAGGAGGCCACCAAGGTGGCCATTGAAGTTGGATATCGCCACATTGATTGTGCCTTCATATACGGCAACGAGCCAGAGGTTGGCCGGGCCATAAAGGCGAAGATTGCAGATGGGACAGTGAGGAGAGAAGACCTGTTCTACACTGGGAAGGTATCTAGACTAATGTCATTGTTTGATCTTTGATAAATGTGGTGCTGTTTTTAGCCAAGAAACATTGATACATGGTTGTGCTCGTTCTCAGAACGTGAAGGACTATGGGGTCTATTCTATAAGCCTTCATAACCCACTTATCGATTCCTTTTCGCCCAAAATGCCTGCTGCTATTTTGTAAGCCTCGATAAGTGGGCGATAAATGCATAAATCGCCCATTTTTCAGCTGTCTAAAACTGATCGCAGGGTGGGCGGCCACTTATCGGCAGGTTCTGAAACTCGTGCAATTCTTGTAGCCTCGATTAGTTTATCGAGGCTAATCGCAGCTCTTGAATGGCGAGTTTCTCCCAAAATCCTCACGCCAGGGAAAGTTGACGTGAGGCTGGGGAGAAACTGCTGAGAAGGCGGCAAGAGAGGACTTAGAAAAAAAAATGCATTTTTCCTGCATCGGATTGATGCCGGAAGTCTCCGGAGCAGATACCCATTAATATCAGCACCGGAGAACCCAGGCATGAATCCTATGCAAAAAAAAAATGGATTTATAGGCTACTTCATTACCTTAGCATATGGCTGCTAAGGCTATGAAGGGGTTAACTACCAGTGCCATGTTTATTGTGGGTAGCAGAGGTGGGTGAAGGGGGTAGTTGGCCCTTAGTGGGTGTTTAGGCCTTGCGGGGGGATTGCAGGTAGATTTAACCCTTCATTACCTTAGCGGTTAATACCGCTAAGGTATTGAAGGGGTTAACCCCTCCCACTACCACCCGATAGGTATAAACACCCATCCAATGGCAAAATACCAACTTCACCCATCCTCACTATCCACAATAAACATTAAAAAAACACAACAACACTACTATCAACCTCCTCTACCCCCAATAACTCCTACCCCCCCCCCCCCCCCACCCCCAACACATACAGTACAGTAATGGGCAAAATAACTATTATCACGATATAGATAATAGATTATTTGCCCATTATTAAATACAACAGAAATAAAGTAAATAATACTTTCTACTTGCCCCTGCCATCATGAAAGGCGTCCTCATCAGCATACTCCAGGTCCATGTCCTCCGTTATCAGAAAGAGTACATAAAAAAATACAATCTAATGGCCCCTAACCCCTTAATCACCTTAGCGATTAGTAACCGCGATAGTATTCAAGGGGATAACCCACCCTCCCCCGCTACCCACCCGGGAGGCCTAACCACTATACCCACCCTCAACCCATTAATTAAATGCCGTTTTGAGATTTTTGCTATCACAGGTAATCAAGGCAACGCTCAAAAAACTGGCGGCGCAACCGGCCCAGTGATTTTTTTTATGAAGCTTTATAGAATAGGCCCCTACTGTATATGTGCATTACAATTTTAAGCAATATTTACACGGACCACATATACTTCTCAGGTCTTCCATGTAGACTTTATGGAACCTTCCTCTAATCAACGCTTTCCCTTTCCAGTGCTAAACTGAATTGACTCCTTCTCCATCTGCCTTTTCAGCTATGGAGCACTTTCCAAGTACCTGACAAGGTTCGTCCAGCCCTGGAAAAATCCCTGAAGGATCTTCAGCTGGAATACATGGATCTGTTCATCATCCACACACCCATAGAGCTTAAGGTCAGTTTATCCAATAATTGGGTTATTTAAAAGCCTAAAACTGGAATGCAGATGCTAATGCAAATTACTGACTATAGGGATATAGTGTATGCTACAGCTCCTTAAATTCCACTCAGCAAACTCGACATTCTATCAAATTCAATTTGACGTATCTTCTTATGTAAATACAACACACAACATTGGACTAGTTTTGCTTTCCCTTGTGTTCAGATGTAACGTACTTTTTTCCTGTCTTTCCTTCAAATACTGGACAATTTACCCAATTACCTGAGCAGACTTCTACCCCCTACTGCATACAGCACTTATCTTAGATCTGCGTCCAGAACCCTGCTTGGGTTCCAAGGTTCAATAAAGAAGCTCTTCCTTCTTCTACCGAACACCCAACTTCTGGAACAATTTTCAGTTTCTCAAAACAGCCTCCTGTTTTTTTAGACTTCAACTGTTTCATATTTTAAATGTAACCCTCCTTGCCCGGTTCTTATGGAGTTTACATTAGTGCCTGTAATATTGACTACGCCGGATGTGTTACCTTGGTGAGGGTGCAGGCTTCGTGCCAGCTGGGCTTTGGTAAACAAAGATGGTTGCCAAGAACTTTATACATTCAAACAGCAGCTTTATTGTTACACCAACAGACAATGATCTTGTTATGGACATAACTGCATTCTCTCTGATGATGTTTGGACCTTTCTTCCCTAGATTTCCCTATCTCTGCCCACTAGGATGGTTCTGAGGCTTGATCCCCTATGTTGCTTAATGTGTCCATATTCTGGGTGGCCTGGGTATTGTTTAATCTCTATATGGCCCCTGTCAGGCCTTGTGCTGCTATCTGTCGGTGATCTGTGTCTTTCTCACGGGCACTGTGTGTCACCTTGTGGTGACCTGTAGTGTGGCCAGTTTTGGACCCTACTATCAGGCTGGTCCAACTATTCCTTGGGGCTTTGCACTATGGAGCTGTTATATACTAATAATACTGTACTTATTATTTCTTGTTCAGAAATATTCTAAAACTTCAGAAGATGGTTTTCCAGTAGACAAAGTCAATTTATTCTTACAAAGTTACTTACAAATAAAGGTTGGTGGCAAACATGATACATGTGCTTCTGGTGTTAATTCATAGAACAAATTACTCCTTATTCACTCACATGCTGCTTAGATGGTACTTGCAGTGAGAATGTGTCCTTGAAGAGATTCCAGGGGAAAGAGATCGACTTGCTGAATGTAACTGGTAGTTATAGATCACTAACTCTGTCCCAAAGCACCACGAGGTAGAAAGGGGACATAGACATTTCAAACTATTGCAATGTCAGATTTCCTGCAAAGACTTGAAATTCTATACTTAAGCCAAACCCCCAACATCTGGTATATATTAAAAGCGTCACTAGAATTCAACTTTCTTTGTTCCATATGGATTCAAAACCTTAAAACTTTATTCTCATTCAATTGTCTTGATATAAGTTCTCATTCATACATTGTAATATAATAAATTAATTTCTAACAGGAACTCCCTCAGGGCATAGGCTGCTGCCATATGAACTCGGAGAGCAGCAGTGAACCGTGCCTAAGGCTTTGGTCCTGCTGCATCCGGCGGCGCGCGCAGCCGCGTGCGCGTTACCCACCATCACCTGGTATCCTCCCAAGCCGGTCCCAGTCCCCCCTCGCTGCACGGCTCACTACGCACTGTGACGCATCAGCCGCCAGGAGATGCAAGAAAATTGAGATCCCTAGCGTTGACACGTCACGTGGTGCGTGAGTGAGCCAATGAGGAGGAAAGGAGGGGAGCAGGGAAGGAGCTACGGGAGGCAGGGGGAAGTATGTGTGTGTGTGTGTGTGTATGTGTGTTGTGTGTGGGGGGGGGGCGAACGGACCCTCCGCTGAAACCACGCCCCCCGCTGAAACCACACACCCCCGCTCCCGCTCCGTACAGACCGCAGGTAGCGGTCACTTGCCTCACAGCGTGCCGCCTGCATGCAGTGCGGGCGCACTGACTAAGGCAGCGGGGCCTTAGCCTTAGGCCACTCTCTAAACGGGACACTTTCCCTAATTGTGAAACAATAAAGAGGATCATATCCTATCTATTTACATAAACACTTACTTACTAAAAGCACTGAGATCCCTCCTCTCTGACTCGTCCAGGATACTGAGTTCCAGAAGCTTCCCCATGCCTATTCAGACCCCAGTCTGATGTCACTGTCTCCAGACAGAAAGGGGGAGGCTGATCATCTGCTGAGTCACCCCAGCATCACGTGATAGGAAAGGGGTGTTAGTTACTCATAGTACAGAGCTTACTGTGCCAGTCAGACACATCTTGTGCCGACCACTCATAAAACATTGGTTATGAGACCCTCTATGGCAGATTACTCACACTCATCTGTACTACCTATAGTGGTTATACAGGCATACTGCGGTTTAAGGACACTCACTTTAAGTACACTCGCCAGTAAGAACATATCGCCCAAAAAGCAAACGGCAGCTCGCGCATGCGTCTGTCAGCTCGTCCTGAACAGCAATGCCGGCTCCCTACCTGTACCGAAGCTGTGCGCAAGCGTGGAGACTATAGAGCCTGTTACAAATGCCTTATTCACATCAGTTATGCACGTATATGGCGATTGCAGGACAGGACATGCATCGATAAGGGGAAAAAAGGGAGTGCTTCACTTCAAGTACATTTTCGCTTTACATACATGCTCTGGACCCATTGCGTACGTTAATGCGGGGAATGCCTGTACAGCATTCCTTACAAGTAGAGCAAAGGTACTGCGCTGTCTGACTCCTCTGACACCGCTATTTGCCACTCCTTGTCGTCGCCCTTAACAGCATAGCCCACTCTCATGAGCCTATGCAGAACTTGAAGTTACGTCTACACGGTGTAGACTACACCCCTGGCAGTTATAACTTATGGCCATCTACTCATATACTTAACTGTTAACAAAGACTATAGCAGAAGCACATATGTCACTTACAGTATTAGTAATAGTCATTCCGAAACTTGGTGAAGGCATAGAACATGGCATGGTTAACACAATATATTTAGTGCATAACCATTACACAAAGATAAGCAACGTTAGTGTGATAACGTAAAATGTTGGTACTATGGGGCATAGAGGTACCCCATGTGTGGCGGTGGTGAATCCCCACTTCCGGATCCGGCTTTTAGGCTGCGGCTTTAGCTGACCGCAAACCCTATGATCGTCCTACGGTGGCTGTCTGGAGCTCTGGGTAAAAGTGTCACGGCCTACAACGCGTTTCGCAAATAGTTGCTTCCTCGGTTCCCTGATACCAATAAGTATTTTAAATCTATTTGTAAGGATAGTGAACTAAGACATGGGAGGGGTTTAATTTCCCCGGGCTGCTCCCTTTTGTGTGATGTCAATGTGTGATCAACAAGAGTTTGCACAGCAAAAGCCCCCCTCTCACTTCCTATCTTTTTACCTCTCTGATAAGCACAGGGTGGGTCAGCAGAGGAAACACGTCTTTGACAAACACTCTCCCAGTTAGAGACTCGGATGAAAAGGGATTTGTAATTACTTTCTAAAGAAACACAATCAGCTAAATATTTGCTTTAAGCATGGTTACATTTGTTTAAGGAAGACAATTAAATTGTTAAATTCTTTTTGTAAAATGTTGTTTTTGTAAACTTGGGAATGCAACTTTTCAGTGGGGCTGAACATTTAAGAAAAATAGGCTGAATAAATCCCTGAATGTTGTAATATACATTATTATCATTTCTTTTTAAGCCTGGAGAGGATCTCTTTCCAGTGGATGAAAACGGTCGCAGTATTTATCACAACACAGATATTCGAGATACGTGGGAGGTACGGAGTATACACACAGGAGCCAGTAACATGGACCATGTGTCTATTGGATCAGTGGTTCCAGTTAATAGAAACAAACAGTAGCACCAATCTCATATTCTTTTACCAGCAGGAAAGCTGGGAGTTGTAGTTCTGCTGGGGATGTACTGTACTAAATACCCTTAGGCCACAAGCTCTGTCTGTGATTTTATAGATGAGTGGATGTTTTCATGGGTGTTGGGATAAAGGTGGGCTGCCTGTTAGTCATTTTCAGCCCTTCTGGTATATAGAGTATACTCACCCTTGTATGGGATTAGGGTGGGAATCACTAGTAGAATTTTGGAGTTCTTAATTAAATTGTCGTAGTGTCAATCAGAGCACTATGGCATGAAAATGCCCATTTCAAGTCAATGTGAGTTTCTGTGCATTAGTGCACAGATCGGCATTATTGCAGTTTATTGCTTAATTTAGCCCAGTGTCTGAAAAGACATTGTACAGGAGCTCCTAAAGCTAAACAATCAATGTGGGCCTGACTAATTGCAATATAAGTTCCTACGTCTTGGTGCCCCCGTCATTGCTAAACCAATTGCCTCCATAATCAACTCAAATCTGTCTTCTGGACAAATCATTAAGGCCTGGAAAACCGCCAGAGCTATCCCTGTCTTCAAAAATGGTGACAAATATATTGGGGACGATTGACAAAGCTGTGATAAGCGCGATACGGCCTGCTCTGCTATAGCGCGATACGGCCTGCTCTGCTATTCACAAAGCAATGATAACAGTGCAGTATCGCGCTATAATGGCTTTTTATCACCCATAAACAGTCCGTGGAAAAAAAGTCGTACAATAGGCCCCAAAATGTCAAACCTGCCATTTTTTGCCAGTAACTGCTATTCACAGCGCAGTGATAAGTTTATCGTACCATAAAAGCTCACCATTTCTTTTCACCAGCTAAAGGCTGGCGCAAAAGACATGGAGACAGGCATAAAGCATTTTTTCCCCCCTGCACAGCATTAATACAAGAGGCCAGTGGGGGTCTCTGGGTGGTCCCCGCGGGTGTCCGGGGCTCCTTGGGTGGTCCATGCAGTGTCCTCGTGTGGTCCCCGTGGGTGTTTAACATGAACAATGATATACCTGTTGATATGATAGTAGGTCATGCTTTTCTAGGACTACCTGTGGTCTCAGTTTATTATCCAGACCTACAGTACATTTTAGACGACATCCTTTTAATATGATGTTCCATATTCAATTAAACATATATTTATCCTCTAATTTGACTTATCCTGTATTCCATTCGTGATTTTTATTTATATTAAAAAATATACATCATTTTTTTAAATATATATTTTTTTTTTAACTATATTTTTAACTACATTTAAAATATTTTTTTAAATATCTGTTTCACATGTATTTTTATTCTAATTATATGAATTTTAATATATAACAATTTTTTATATATATATATATATATATATATATATATATATATATATATATATATATATATATATATATATACTTGTTATTACTACCGTGTGTGTGTGTGTGTGTGTGTGTGTGTCAGAGAGAGAGAGAGATTTGAAGGTATTTTTTAAGATATTAAAAGAATGTAGATTCAATTTGACCTACTCTCATATAGTGAAACAGTGTTATCTTAGGAATTTCCCACTTTAATTCTGCATTTTGATTTCTCTTGATTTTAATTTTTTGGGGAGCTTATATGGAGCAAATGGAAGTCTACGAAGAATTCTAACCACAATAGAGTCCAGCATTAGATCATTCAATGTTTAATATTATGAATTATGTTTAAACATACTCTTTGCATTAGAATCAGTCGCATTATGGACATGATTGTACTATTGTGTTTTAGGTTCATGGTGAATCAGCTTTCCGAAATAGTCAGCTAAGTTTTTACATAAAACTTTACGTACAATAACGAATACCTTCCTAAAAATTTAAACTTTAGGAGTTTTCAATGTACTTGTAGCGCACTTTCCCCCACCCCCTGGGAGATATGGCGGCTACTGTGTGTGTGTGATGTGTTACCTGTGGCTCACTGGAGGTCTGAGCCTCTGCCGCTGGGAGCCTGGGGTGTACCTGATGCGTCTGATGCTAGCACCTCCACCTGCGCGGGATCCTAACAGTGTTGGATAACCCCGTCACAGGACAATGTACTCAGTAACACACACACCAGGATATGGTATAACGATATTTACTAGGCACAAACTGATAATGCATACATATTACACAACCACACAGTATAATACGTATTGCAATAGTCCCACACAGTATTCCCACAGTACTTGGGTGCAGGGGCACCAATGTCCTAGAGTCCGGCCTACAATAGGCACTCCCACCCCAAGTGTGTGCGACAGCGCTGCCCACAACTAACGTGTGAAGGATTGGTGCACTTGTTGATACCTGCCGGGTACTCCAGCATCCGGTAGTGCCGACTGAAGACAAAGAACAGTTCGGTCCTACGCCGGCGGCGACAAGTCCGCCTCCATATGGGGTGGTGTCCAGCAGGAGTGTCCCACCATTATAGTCTCTCTCTGTGCTTGGTGATCTGGTCCCAGACCACCTGATGCCAGGTTGCAGCCTTGTTGTGTCGCTCACGCTTATGCTACAGGGGCAGTGTATCTATCTACTGGGATGGTCCCTGCAGCAGCCACTAGCTAAACAGGGAGTCGGGGCCTAGCTGGGGCCTATGGGGGGCTCTGGCCTAGTGCAGGGGAGCCGCCGATAGCCTGCGACAACCGGGTCGCCTGCCGTAACCTCCCTGCTCCCACCGGCACTCTCCGAACGTCTCCGCCCCGTCTTCGTAGCGCCATCGGAGGTAAGGGGGAACACGGGGAACCCAGTGGGGGACCCAGGCTAGATACTAAATGTATACCATCATATATTCCATAATTTACATTTATTGTCCGGTCGCATTAAGAATCGCATTTCACATCTTTGTATCAGGCTGTATAGCGAATCAGCATTTAGCATACGTTGCTCAAGTGTTTGTACTGCCCAATAGGGGAAGAACTCTGGTAATATCAATGGAGGTAGCATAGATCACAAACCACTCCTGACAAAGCTGAATCAGTACCAGCGAAACGCGTAGTGAGCAGAGGAGGAGAAACTGACGAGACCGAAAATAGTGACGTCACGGCATTGCGGAGAGCAGAGTGCAATCTCCAGCGGCCGCACACGAAAGAAACACGAAGCGAACCAACGAGCAAAGACACACACACGGACCCTGCGTCGGAGGAGGGAGAGACTGTCCTCATCAAAAGATACTATTTCATGTCCTGAATGACATAAACAAATGTGAGTGTTCATTCAGGGGGACTTTAATATTTGCGTTTTGCATTAAAGTTTTTGACATACTGCGCTATTAGTACCTTTTCTCCTTTCCCTGTGTAGCCAGGTCCCCCTCTGGGTTATTACCTTCAGCTCTTCCGGCACTAACCTCCGCGGCGGTCAGGGATTCCCCTTGTGTTCCGGTGGTGAGGATGAGGTGCAGGGCAGCTGGGGGAAGAGAAGCGGATGCATCTAGGGCGATCGCGTCGCCGGTGGCTTCCGTAGCAGGGCGCCGCCATCTTGCGCAAGGTTTGCACATGCGCAGGGCGGCGGCCATGTCAGGTTGCGCAATGCGCAGGGCGCACGCGGCGGCCCATAGAGACAGGTTTAGCAGGGAGTTACAAGTCCCATGAGCCTGATGAGCCTGAGACATGTGACGCATGGCAGCCAATCGCGCAACAGGATTCCGCTGTAGACAGTTGTAACAGTTTGGAACGCTGCAAGAGTGAGGCAGTTGATGCCTTGGGAGATAGAGAGGGGAGGAGGTGCGTACGCAGGGGTCAGTGACCCTCTGCATTAGGTCAGTATACCCCAAGGCCCCAGTTAAGGCCCTGAGTCACCTTCAGCTTGTGGTTGCTGTAGGGACAGCCTTTGTGTAGGGCCCTTGCCTGTAGTATTCAGTAGCAGTCAGGGACAAAGCTGCTGAAACTGAGTAATCTGATATTCCTAGTCTGGGGCCAGACTATTGGACTGCCATCCGGCCAACCTCTTCTGTGGAGTTCAGGATCTCGCTGAGGACCTCGTGGAGCGGCCGGTCCTTTTTGAAGTAGTCAGCGTGTCCGGTTGCTGGAGCGCCCGCAGGTATTTCATAAGTGCACCAACATACCGGTACCGTACAGGCGCTGATCACGCCTTGGGGGTGGGTTCTTTGTGGACACTCAGCGGTTAAGTGACCAAGGGACTGGGTCGTTTCATTGGACACTGTGTGGGAATACACTGTGGCGGGTCAGCGCTTATCCTGAGGGGCAGGGTTAAGGTTAACCGTGTTGATTATTATTCATGTGCATTCTGTGTGACACCTGCAGTAAAGGTTATCAAGTTAATCTAATAGCTGTTGTTACGATTTCCTGTCTGGGGCTATCTCATAATATTGGGATCCTTGGCAGGTGGAGGCGCTACCAATTAATATATTCATTGCCCCAGGCTCCCAGTGGCGGAGGCTCAGATCTCTGTGAGCCTACAGGTATATGCAGCACTAGAAGACCCGCCTTGGCAAAAGGGAAAGAGGGCTACACCTGCCAAGATCCAAACTACACCTACATCTCCAACTGCAGCAGCCACAGAACATATGGGCTGTTGTTTACCTATTGTGTCTGCTGTTTTCAACCACTCCCTCACCTTGTTTGTAACTGAACTTTATTTTGTGCCCAGGGCATACTTGGAAACGAGAGGTAACATTTGATGTATTTTGTTTCCTGGTAAAATATGTTATAAATAATAATTAACCCCCTTTGACTCTAAACACACTAGTGCTTTTCCAGGCGCTGGAGGCGTGTAAAGACGCAGGGCTGGTGAAGTCCATTGGAGTCTCCAACTTTAACCGCAGACAGCTGGAACTGATCCTCAGCAAACCGGGACTGAAGCACAAGCCCGTCTGTAACCAGGTAACTACTACTACAGCCTTCATAGTCTCCAGTAGCAGGTGTATGTGTACGTACTGTACACGGGGCTGCAGTATTCTGCAACATTTTCTTACAATTTAACAAGAAACTCCATACAGTGATTATCAGAAACGTTGCAAGTTACTGACAGGGAGGGAGTTCTGTGATTTTGTTCAGCACATTTTCTTGTTTAAAAATTGATTTATTATAGTTTTTATATCAATCAATTTTCTCCTTAGAATGGTTCCAATGTGAACCGAAACATTGGAGAAATAAACACACTGTGTATCTATAGGAGTGCCTCCATCACCTTATTATTAATATAAGTGCCCCGACACTGCCTATGAACCCTATGAAAACTCTGTGATATTCTGGGATATAACGGCATACTGTATGTACCCAGGGGAACAATGTCACGTGTGTATGTCCGACCAATGGGCGCACTGCGGTGTTCAGGGATGTGCACAAGAGCTGGCACTTCAGAGGCTTTTATGCCATTCAGTGAAATGATTTATTGTCTGTGAGAGATCCTGGAGCTGGATGGTGATCTGGGGACGTTCTTCCACCATCAGTGGGGCAGCACATGTCCCTGGAAACACAAGTATCACACAACCTATTACTTTCTGGTTTAGTTGAATGTACTATTTATGGGACAAGTGAGAATACAGGATACTTTCCTTTTTCAGGTACAACACATTAACCCATTTACTGATAAGAAATCAAGAGAATGACAGACTATGTGTATTGGGCGTTATAATGCAGGGCCGCAGACAGCTTTCCGAGGCCCAGGACTAGAGTTTCTACTCCCCCCCCTCCCACACCCCCATCTCTCACATCCTCCACTTCTCTCCCCCAGCTCTCTCTCCTCCACTTCTATTTCCCACCTCTCACCCCCGCCCCTCTCTCACCCCCACCTCTCACCCTCTCACACCCCAACACAATAATCCCTGATCCAGCATAATAACCCCCCCAATAACACACACCCCCAAAACACACACACCATTATTGACAATGAGAAAAAATTACTTATAAGTGGGGCAAAGAATAAAACAAAACTAATCACACAGGCATGTAAAGACTCTGGCTTTAAACATAATTAATCACACACATTAAAAATAATTAAAATATACGCATATTTTTTGTTCCCTGGAGGCAGAATGTTGATATTATTGATTTGTGGTATTTATGACAGTAGACGTGTGGGTGAGGCTGCAGTGCATTGAGATTCATTACTAATCTATCTATAACTTCTGCTGAGTACTTCCCCTCCCGACCATTCGTCTTCATTTTGCACTTTACTCTCTAGGGTGAGAAAGAGAACAGTTAGGGCTCTTCCAGAAAGCAAGATCCAGAGAAATTAGCAATGAATCTCAATGTACTACAGCGTCTTTCATAAATGACACCCCAAACCTGAGCTACAGTAGCAGACTCCTGTTTCCACCAATGAAAATGCAGATACCTTGTTTAGCTTATACAGTATATCAATATCATAGTACATCTTGAAACTGGTGAGCCTGATTCTCATTTGTCCCTCTGTGTGCTATTGTTGTCATAATCTTTCATGGGTGCTAACCCTGCAATCCTAAACAGTTCCATACCCTCCGCAGGTAGAATGTCACATTTACCTGAATCAGAGCAAACTGCTGGCTTTCTGCAAGTCCCAGGACATCGTGCTGGTGGGATACAGCGTGCTGGGGTCCAGCAGGGATGAGAAATGGTAAGAGGCAACTTGGAACTGGACTTTATGTATACTCACCATGAAATCCCTGCTAGGCCAGTACAGCAATAGTTAGAGTTTGTTCTTATTGTACTAGGTTGTGGCACATCACCCCTAGATCTGTGTGGGTTTTACACATATGAGGGGGAATCCTTGTGTCTCTCGTGTCTGCTCTGCAACATCCAAAGGGTTGAGAGAGGATGGATAAACAGACCTGTCCTACCTCATTGATTTGGAGTGAGCCTCAGTCACTGGGGTACAGTCTCTCTCTCATTTGTAGCGCTGGCAGCCTCATTGAGTCAGTAAAATCTTTAGCCAATTAAATCTAATTTATTTGGTCCACTCATTTTAGAATTTTGACCATAAGAGCGGTGTATAACTGTCTGTTATTACCAGTTAGTATAATATGAGGAACAGGATGATAAATCAGTTTGCCAAAGACCCCACACTAAGCTCTGTGTAGGAGTATCACAGAGTGACATGAATAGCCATTAAGACTTTGTGATACAATATCCCAGATCGGAGTTTAGTGACTCTCACCCACAGTGTCAGCAGCTAAAGTAACAGTCAGTTTGTAATCTTAAACATTTAAGATCACCAGCTCTACTACTCCTACAGGGGTTCCCCATTTATCTTCCCCTGGGGCCAAAAAGAATTGCTTTTCCTTTGGGACACCCATTCTCTAAAGTTTGGCAAGTGGGGCCCAAATATCTGGTTTAAATGAATTTTTAAAATGTAGTTTATGGTGAGTAAAAAACATAACTTACTTTACATTGCAAGGCCAGTAACCAACCTCATGCTGAGACCCAAAAAGTTGAAAGAACTGTCTGTGAGGAGGTTTACTGGCTCTGCACTTCTTTCATTCAGGCTGTGCGGAAACGCTGTGTAATACAGCAGGCATAAGCTCATTGGAGTCCGTGTTAAAATAGACAAAGAGCAAAAGGTGACACATGTGATTGCTCATTTGCATGTCATTTCCCAGAATCCATGGCTGCAGTGGAAGCACTGTATGCTAAGAGATAATGGGGAAGGGCAGGGTTGTAGACCTGTCTGAGATATGTGAATGTGCTAACAAGTGATATTTTTATTTGCTGTACATTTTTTATTTAGCGGAATATTACAACTGTGTTATTAATGCAGGAAACTGACATATTTGCCTGTCACCTTCTCTCTGTCCTTTTCCCTTAACCCCTCTCTTTGTATTTTTCTCACGGTTTTCCCTTTTTCCTCTCTCCTCCCTCCTGTCACTGAGCCCCCCAAACCCACCAGCTAGTGAAACACTGCACTACCTCACACCTCCTCTTTTCCAGGGTAGACCAAGATAGTCCCGTCCTCCTCGAGGATCCCGTGTTGAACACGATTGCTAAAAAGAACAGCAGGACCCCCGCTCAGGTGGCAATGCGCTTCCTGCTTCAGCGTGGCATTGTTGTTCTTGCAAAGAGCTTCAACCCAGAACGGATCAAATAAAACTTCCAGGTAATAAGAGGACAGAGGGGGAGATGTTTATAATTATAGGGAAACATTCAATAGTCCTATTATGTGTTTTCTTTTTAACAGAGCTACGTCAGGGCTCTTATTTAGCTATTAATGTCATTGGCATATATTGGTCTTGTTTACCTGCGAGATGATTCAACACGAAAGTAATAAAACTCTTCTATGTCAAACTGAGAAAGAAGCTAAAATGCAAAAATGATGCATATTACATTTTATTTGTATGCCTCTGCATGTCTGCCTAATGTATACTGTAACCCAGATAAATGACCCTATGTTGTGCGCTGACCTTACTCCCTGCTCTTTGAATCTTGCGCCTCTTCTGTCGTTTCCTGCTCAGTAATTGTTGCTGTCCCAAGACTGAACCTCTCTTTTCTTCAGGTCTTTGACTTCCAGCTAAGTGCTGAAGACACAAAAACTCTTGATGCTCTCAACCAAAACATGCGCTATGTGAAAAGCAGTCTGTAAGTAATATCATTGGCTTTCCACTTTTAATAACATTAATAAAATATACATATATTGTTTAACGTATTATTATTATTAATTGTAATACTACTAATACTACTAATAATACTACTAATAATAATGCTACTTATTATAATAATAATAATAATACTGCTGATCCTAATACTACTACTAATAATAATAATACTGCTAATACTAATTCTAGTAATGTGGGATCTATAAGCTTACCAATATCCATGTTGGTTGTATAATTAGCTATAGTATTATACAACAAAAAAATCCTCTTTACTCTGTATAATGTGAAGTCATCAGTGGCCGGCAGCTATGTGCTAACTTCCATTTAGCTGTAGAACCATGTTGAATATGGGTGAATATCCTAATACAGCTCTCCTACTGCAGGACATCTCCCTATCAATTACTTATCCATACTTTATCATTGTTTCCCCAGCTGGAAGGACCACCCCAAGTACCCATTTAATGATGAATATTAAGACAATGAAATGCCATGATTCGAGTACCACCCTGAATATCTATGCCACAATATGACAAGCGGCTCCTTCATACAGTATGGGGGTAATTCTCCCATACCTGACACATGAAATTCTAATATTGAGCAGGAGATCCCAAACTTTTTAACTGTCCCACAGACTTCTCTACAAAGACATCTGTAGAGGGAGAAAGGGGGTGGCCTGGTATTAAAGGGATAGCACCCCATTTGGCCATCCCCTGACCTCACCAGGGAGGCAAGGGGTTAACTGGGCTGTGGTCCAGCAATGTGATTTAACCCTTGTTATAACATGTAAATGTATATTCCCCTGTCCCCATGCTTTATTGTGATATCTGGTTATATCGGTGTCTGCCATTCCTACCATACACTTAGTGGGTTTCAAGGTAAGCCCAGCCTCCCTGATACTTTCCAGCAACGCAGCTACATGTCCTATGTGGAATTCCCAGGAATTACTAAAGACAGCAATGTCATCTAAGTAAGCCCTGGCATAGCTCTGCATCCCTTCCAGTAACCTATTGACCAGGCGTTGAAAGGTAGCCGGGGCATTCTTCATCCCAAATGGCATCACGCCCATTTAACCCCTTGCCTCCCTGGTGAGGTCAGGGGATGGCCAAATGGGGTGCAATCCCTTTAATACCGGGCCACCCCCTTTCTCCCTCTACAACATCATCATCCTAGAAAAAGAGACCCTACCAAGACCCAGCAGTAGAGGGAGAGCAGGTATCCATTTGTCCTTCTAGCACTCATCTGCTCGACTTCCTGTTTTTTATCTGAAAATTAAAGCATTTTTCTGCTGACTCCCTAAAACTTATTCCCTCTTCCTAATGCCATTGAAAGTTTTTAAATCCCCCTGTATTATCATCTTATCATCACAAATCTTCCTACAAGTAACTTTCACATGTTGGCCAGTATGGGTTGGGTTATGTATTGAAGGCTCCCTACATTACATCCTTTATATGTTTCTTGCAATAAAAGGAGACATATTTTGTTCATTATGTGTAAGAGTAACAGAACGGGAAACAGTTATACATGCATGTTTACGTCTAATAATACCATGGTGCCTGTTCATTAAAGCATGTTGTCTGTGTCTCTTTCCTTGAACGATAAAATTTATGTAACATACACAGTAAGTCATGTATTTTACTTTGCAATATGTTTCTGGCCAACTCTGGCATCAAATGGGTTAATTATGTGTAGCCCTGTGTGGTTTGGGCTATAGGTCTGCCCTCCTGTTGGCAGTAATCCCTCTGTAAGGGCAGGTTTGCCAGGAATAATCATGAGTTTTCCCCACTTGAGGCAGTGCAGTGAGTCAGTGAAGGCAGAGTCATCAGGCTCTGTGTCCAATCAGAATACACAGGGGTGGTGCCTGCTGGAGCTACTTAGTGTACTGCCACTTCCTATTTAGTGAGTCTGTCCCCAGAGTGAGAGGGACCTTACCTGACTCCCTGAGGAGATCCGGTATAGAGGAGGAAGAGTTCAAGAGGTTTCAAGACTAAGCAGCCAAGAGAGAAGCTAGGCGATCCACCGCAAGGGACAGTAAGAGAAACCCTACAGATCTCGGCATAGCCCAACTGAGAGACACTGTTTTGGACTATGGCAATTCTATGGTCACCGCCCCTAGCGCCATTGCCCCGGCCAATGCCCCCGCCCCGTCACGTTCACATCCACTGGGTCCTGGTGGGGGTAAGCAAAGTGAGACACCCACATTTTTCAAGGACTGGCGGGATGGGGTTTCAAGCGATGAGGGTTCTGATGGGGAGATACCATGGTCAAGTCGCATAACTGTACCTAACCCCACTGTATTTAACCCTGCACCTAGAGGTAGGACCAAGGCGGGTTCTGAAAGTTCAAAAGCACCCAGAATGAACCCAACAAGGTATACATATGTAATTAGAAGTAACAGTAAAGGTTCACACTCCACAGACAGAGAGACATCTGGTGTGTCCTCAAGAGATGAGTCAGAAGAGGGTATGAGTGTGTCATCCTCATATGATCACCGAGACAAATGGTGGGCACCCTTATTTGAGGGTTCTGATAAAGGGTTGGACCGTACTAGGTTCGTATTGATCAAAAATGATGTTGTAGATCACAGGTGGGGTGTAGGCACTTACTCTAAGAAGGAGGTTGCCGAAGAACTCTCTAAGAGATGGAGAGAAATCACTCAAAAGCATGTGACACCCAAAGGCTCATCTATATTGTATGATGAAATTGACCCGGAGGAGCCTAAATACTGGATACTACCAGGCAAGGCTTGGAACAGAAAACTCACCAAGTTAAGTAAGGCTGATAGACCTATTGTAGCCAGATGTCATTAGTATGAGTTCTCTTATATACTAGAGCCTATAATGCAGGAGATTGAATATCAAAGAGATACCTGGCTCAGGGACGCAGTGACTATTTGCGGTTAAAAAGCGGTACTACTGCGTATCATACAGAAGAAAAGATCTGTTCTCTCATGAAAGTATGGCGTACAGGGAGAAACATATACATGCATAAAATCGTGTATAGGCCGGAGAGTGGGCCTCTGCAATCTTACTTTGTGAAGGTCATAGACCATAATGGACAGGAAATAAGGAAGCCTGATCCCCACCATTATTATTAGTTGTGGGTTCTCCATGTTGAGAGTTTCCCTTTGTTTTTTCACCATCCAAGGTGGGTCGATGTACAGCATGTGATGTATGAACACTGCATGACATTAACTGTCATTTGTATTTGTACAGGTTGTCCACCTGTAGGGTGACCCAGTAAATTTGGTCCAAGTGGGGACCATTGGATCCCACCCAAGGGAGAGTGTAGCCCTGTGTGGTTTGGGCTATAGGTCTGCCCTCCTCCTGGCAGTAATCCCTGTGTAACGGCAGGTTTGCTAAGAACAATCATGAGTTTTCCCCACTTGAGGCAGTGCAGTGAGTCAGTGAAGACAGTGTCATCAGGCTCTGTGTCCAATTAGAAGACACAGGGGTGGTGCCTGCTGGAGCTACGTAGTGTACTGCCACTTCCTATTTAGTGAGTCTGTCACCAGAGTGAGAGGGACAAGGTGACTCAGACAAAACTGCCAGGACTGGCAGGCTTGAGTCCTCCCTATGGGGTGTGAGAGGGTGTACCGGATACCTCATACCCTACAAGAGGATGGGGAAGAGCAAGACCCACTCTCTGTGCCCTGGGCCGGGAGTGAGGTCCGGGACATCCTGGAGGGAGACAGCTTGCTGTGTGATCTGGCTTCTGAATAGAAGAGACCAATAAAGATACTGCACTTTTACCTATACTCCTGCCTGAGAGTGAGGAGGGGAAGGAACGTTCTCTTGTAGATTACTTCACCCCATACTGCTGGGGGCTACACAAGATGGAGGCGCTGCACCAGTAAGTGAGATTGAGGCACAACACCAGAAGCCTGTCCTGTCATCCCCTATATCATCACTGGAGACTCAGGGCCCCCTGTTACCAGCAGGTATGCACCACACTAAGACACGTAGCATGAGCAGTAGATTCCCAAGGAGACCCTATCTGAGATTGGGGGGTGGGAAATAAGGGTTACATATGCATTCCAACATAATTCTAGTTATGGGGAAAAAAAGGCAGAATGTATCCAAACTGCATATGTGTGATATATTTGGGACAGGGGAGGGTTCCCTCCCTGAAACATGCGCTGCGGCTGTAACAATGTGATGACAGAGAACAATAACCCCATTGTAGTTCTGGCACAAGGACAGCCGCAGTAATGTTAATCTGCAACATCGTATGGCGTTCTGATTACACACGTCCCCCTGTTACAGTTTGGCAGATAGAGGGTAACATGGCAATAACTGATCTATGGATGTCATCCCCGTTCATTGTCGGTGCTCAGGCCCCCTCTGTATACTCTGTTAACCCCTTCAGTACCAGTGGGTCCAACAACGCGTCACACACCAAATCTTTACTGACACTTTTGGCCGGAGAGGGGTTAAAGAACAAGCACTTGCTTGGACACTGTTTTCCTAATTTCTATTCAAAATAAAAAAAAAATGTATATAGCTAATTCACTTTAATGGGCAGTAAGGTGTCTTCCGGCGCTGGTGTAGCACTGCTTATTAAATATGGCCTTACACGTGACGCAAGACAATAAACAAACAAAAAAGTATTTTTCCTTTGCAGTTTACTTCCTTTGCAAAGTCACACGGGATTGATTCTGGGGAGGAGCCTCTCTCGGGATTGGGCTTGAGTTAGAAAAATGAATCCGTAAGTTTCACTCGAACGAACGTCAAAGTTCGGATTTCCAAACCAGGGAAATTGCCCCACCCTTCAATACGTTCAAAATATTTTATTGGGATCAACGTCCTCGCAACGATTGGTAAATGGGGAACAAGCAAAATGTTGTACATCCTACCAGAGATGCTAGCAACCGACAACAGGTACAATATGAATAATACAAAAAGTGAAGAACATAGCAGCGCTCCAATCGTAGTGTAATTTTATATATATATATAATACTGAGTTAAGTTATGGTGAGTAAAAAAAGTGACAAAAACCCTCCATTGCAAAGCAAATATGCAAATATGTAAATATAACTGTATGCTCATCTGCATGTCTAAGGCAGGTCTGCAACCCCGCCCTTCACCATTATCACCCAGCACACAGCACTTCCACTGTAGCAAGGGATTCTGGGAAATGACATGCAAATGAGCACACAGTGCCACTTTTTGCTTCAAAAACCATTTTTAACATACTGATGAGACCCATTAAGGTCGAAACAGCTGTCTGTGGGTGGTTTTCTGGGTATGCACCTTAACCCTGGCTGTGCTCAAAGCTGTGACCATGCAGCAAGCTTAAGCCTATAGGGAACCATGTGTCAGGGTTCTGCTCGCCACAAACCAGGGTCGGACCGCGAGGCTGAGGTGGGGTTGTAAAAGCACCGACCTGAGACCGCGCAGGCTGATCCGGATTGCGCAGTTCGTAGTCATATGTCGCAGGATCAGGATTAGAGAAGACAGCGTCGTCGTTGTACAAGCCAGGGTCAGAACAGGAGACGTCAGGATAAACATTGTCCATGCAGGGGTTCGGCAATAAGGAGATAGGAGAGACCCGCTTCAGCTTAGGAGCGCGGGGTTGGCCTTTGCGCGAGCGACGACCATGGCCCATGGTGCTGGTCACAGGAGATGGTAGGCAGACCAGAATAGCACACCGTCTTGCTGCACGGGTGCACCAGTGCTACAACGCAAAAGTCCTGAGCGGGCAAGGGAATCCACTGTTTCAGCGCAGGAACCAGGACACGGCCTCTCTATATTAGGGAAAGAGTAGGCCCCAGGAACCAGGAAGCTGTAGATACAGGGAAACCTCCGCTTCAGTGCAGGAATCCAGGAGACTGAAGGACGCAGGGACGAAACCTCTGCTTCAGCACAGGGAAACAGAAGCTGAAGGACGCAGGGAATACCTCCGTATCAGCATAAGGGAACAAGCGGCTTGAAGGGAGCTGAAGGATGCAGGACGTAACCTGGAATCAGCATTGGAGAACAAGCGGCTTGAAGGAAGCTGAAGGACGCAGGGCGGAACCTGGTATCAGCAAAGGAGAACAAGCGAGAGCTTGTGGCAAAACAGTTGACATCCAGTTAGGACTATGCTCGGCAAGGAGCATTATGGGAAAGCAATACTTAAAGGCCAGCGGGCCAATCCCCGGTGGGGGTGTGAAGGTACTGCTCCAAATGAGTGAATGCAAGTCTATGTTGCAGTGATAGGCTGCACAGCTGCAATAGATACCAGAGGGAGTGTGTATTGCTTTGGTGAGTGAATCCAGGCTGCAGCAAACATCAGGAGAGGTGCTCCAGGACTGCACAGGTCTGCAAGATAAGGCAACCAGTAAACCACGGAGCGGATTCCTTACAGTACCCCCCCCTTCACGCGAGACCTCCGGGCGAACATGAGCACACATAGAGTTGGGGGACCGGGAATTGTTGCTGAACCGTCTAGGATTGGGGGTAGAGTCGTGGTCCAGAGACTCGTGGTTACTCCTTAGTGTACCCCCACCCCACGGTGAAAACTGCGGCCAGACAGGACCATCCATGGGTCTCGGAGACATCGAGTTGTTCCTAAAGTTCTTTAGGTGGAAAGGGGATCCGTAAACGAGCAGTTCCTTGGTGAGTACAGTTCTAGGATATGAGATTGATGGAAGAAACATCCTTGGTACATGGCTCGCCTCGCAAAATGTCTTGGAAATCCAGGGCTGTGAAGAACCAGAGAGTTCCAGAGCAGAAACGGTAGAAGAACCCCCACTGAAAGCCCAGTCTTTAATAAAGGAACCTGAATCTAGGATCAGCGGCCCTGATAGTTGATCGAATACACCAGGAGGAACTTTGTAACAGAAAAAGTCTTGGCTGACCACTGCATGGTGGAATTTGCGAGGAATTTTTCCTCTAGAAGGCTCCCAGGTAATGGTTAGTAAGGGTATAGGCTGGTTGGAAGCATCTCCCGGTATTGGTATGGAAGGTGACAAGGCAAGCAGTAAACCAGGCACAGGGACCGAAATCTTGGGATACGTACAGAGTATTTCCAACTGAGAGGAAATAACAGGGGCAACCGAAAATTCCGAGGGACAAAACCATGGTTTAGCAGGAGCAGAGAAGCAAACAACAGTAGAGCTCTCCAATACTGGGAAATCTTCATTGGGAGATAATATTGTCAGTGAATCAGGAATAGTCCTTGGGATCTTCAAATCAGTAGCTTGAGAAAAAGGCAGAGCCAGGGTAGAGGTGGGAGGGAAGCTAACATCAGAAGCTGAAGTCTGTACCTCAGTGACCGGGCCCTGAGAATCAACAAGCAGCAAGTATGAACTATGAAAACTCTTAATGACAGGCACCTTAGGAGTACAAGGAGTCTTTTCCGAAACTGCAATGGCCCTAACCACAGGGGTACCTAACCTGACAAAAACATGAATTGGTGTGTTTTCTAGTGCAAAATCTCTGATCACAGGACTCCTAACCGATAGTGAGGGTGTCTGGGTTTGATTAGAGAAAAAATCAGATGTATTGATAAGTGACTTAGAAACAATTACTGAGGTTCTAGATTTGCTGGACATGTGAGAAAAAATACCCTTTAAGACAGGAGTTTTAATTTCTTCCCAGAGTAACCCCATGTTTGCTGGGGCATATTTAGACACAGTACTGAGGGACTGGGTTTCAGCAAAGGCAGGACAGCTAAACAGCTCAGAGTTAAACCCCAGGACTTGTAATATATGCATGGTGACCTCAGACAGTACTAAGGGAGTGACCACAGATATGCTGATCCCTGGAGAATTAGCCTGGAGAGAGAAATCAGGGGGACCCCCAGACAGGATACTCCTTGTAGGAAGAGCTTCAGAATCAGAAGGAGAATCATTACCTCTCAGAGTCTCAAAACTAGAAAGACACAATTCAGCGAAAAGGGAAAGAGTGTGCAAGCTTTTTACTAATCTATATGGAAAAGCGTCACTTTTGGGAGAAAACCGTGCGTCAGCAAACATTCCTGGGAACATAATATGAACCCCAGGAGAGACATACAGACTACTGTATGCCTTTAACCCTAAGCTTAAAGAGGAGGAGAACTCAGACAGTACATGGGGGTTAATCATAACTGCACTGGTCTCTGAAGTAGGTATTTGGTAAGGAATGTCTGGGAAACCAGAACTTACTGCAGACTCCATAATGTGGGAACTATGCGCTGAAGCAGGGATCACCGCTATGTGGGCGACAGGCTGGTTCAGTGAAATACCCGGGAGAAGGAACTCTGCGACTAAGCTTAGGGAAAAACCTGACTCCTGAATACATTTAACAGGAACCAGAACTTTAGCCGAAGTCTCCGGAGACGAAACTGCGGAAACTTGAGCTGAAGCAGGGGATTTATAGCAAAGAATATCTAGAGACTCCGTACGGTTATGGGAATCCCTCAATGCAACCTCTGCTGTCTGACTTGTGGACTCATTCTCTGAGGCTACAACGAAGGCATTAACTTGGAGGCAGCAAGAATTTACAGGGGTTAATGCAGACAATGCCTGAGAGTAATACATAGGTAACCTTTTCTCTGTATTAGAAGAGCGCAGGAATCTCTCGTCTGAAGCTAGGGGCGTGACCGTGGCTGACAGAGAACAGGGATTTACCAAAGGAAACTCAGAGAGCTGCCCCACAGAGGTTAATACAGAAATAACCCTGGGAACAGAACTTAGGGATTCTTTCTCTGACGGGGAAAGCGCACAGAACTGTCTAGCAGAGTTTAAAGCTGGAAAACCCTCAAGACCTAGAGAGAGGGATTCAAAGCTAGAAATAGGAGAACTAAGGGACTTATTCTCTGATACAAGAACCTTAGTGTTAGTTAGTGACACATATGTGTTCTCCAAGGGGACCTCACAGGACTGATCGGCAGGGGTTAATGTAGACATATCATTAGTGTCAGGGAACCCGGGCATACAATCAGAGCTTGGGACTGTGGCAGTTACTACGTTGGGAGATATTGGTAATAGTTCCGTTTGGTCCTCTCCCGGAGAGAGAGATACGTCCCCCGGTTTAGCAACAGGACTGGTAGCCGAGGGATACCGCCAAACGACGGCGTGAGCGGCTAAGAGACGATCCTGTTTTAACAAGCAATCATCAAATGCACGGGAAAGTAAATGCAGCGTCTCGTGAGCGAGAGCCACCATGACGGAAGGTTCCGGGAGTACTACAGGAATGTCCAAAGATAAAGCCAGGGCATTGAGTGTACTACAGGCGTTGACCAGTTCCACAGGACTCAGCTCCTCCCCAGTTAAAGGGGAATCAGGGGAGCAAGCAATGTTAGCAATGACCAAAACACTGGCCAGATACTGTTTTAAGTCTCTGAGGCAGTAAGCCTTATAAACCAGATTATTACGGCATTTCTTTTGCAAGGGAGTCAAGCCCTCCAACATAAACGGATCTTCCATCAGAGGTATTATATCGCACAAATAATTATTCTCAAACTGGGACTGGTCTACAGGCTGGGACAGGTTTTTAGGAAAAAACTTACCAACCCACACCTCAGCGGGGTCCGAGTTTGTAGGGCCGAGCATACTGTCAGGGTTCTGCTCGCCACAAACCAGGGTCGGACCGCGAGGCTGAGGTGGGGTTGTAAAAGCACCGACCTGAGACCGCGCAGGCTGATCCGGATTGCGCAGTTCGTAGTCATATGTCGCAGGATCAGGATTAGAGAAGACAGCGTCGTCGTTGTACAAGCCAGGGTCAGAACAGGAGACGTCAGGATAAACATTGTCCATGCAGGGGTTCGGCAATAAGGAGATAGGAGAGACCCGCTTCAGCTTAGGAGCGCGGGGTTGGCCTTTGCGCGAGCGACGACCATGGCCCATGGTGCTGGTCACAGGAGATGGTAGGCAGACCAGAATAGCACACCGTCTTGCTGCACGGGTGCACCAGTGCTACAACGCAAAAGTCCTGAGCGGGCAAGGGAATCCACTGTTTCAGCGCAGGAACCAGGACACGGCCTCTCTATATTAGGGAAAGAGTAGGCCCCAGGAACCAGGAAGCTGTAGATACAGGGAAACCTCCGCTTCAGTGCAGGAATCCAGGAGACTGAAGGACGCAGGGACGAAACCTCTGCTTCAGCACAGGGAAACAGAAGCTGAAGGACGCAGGGAATACCTCCGTATCAGCATAAGGGAACAAGCGGCTTGAAGGGAGCTGAAGGATGCAGGACGTAACCTGGAATCAGCATTGGAGAACAAGCGGCTTGAAGGAAGCTGAAGGACGCAGGGCGGAACCTGGTATCAGCAAAGGAGAACAAGCGAGAGCTTGTGGCAAAACAGTTGACATCCAGTTAGGACTATGCTCGGCAAGGAGCATTATGGGAAAGCAATACTTAAAGGCCAGCGGGCCAATCCCCGGTGGGGGTGTGAAGGTACTGCTCCAAATGAGTGAATGCAAGTCTATGTTGCAGTGATAGGCTGCACAGCTGCAATAGATACCAGAGGGAGTGTGTATTGCTTTGGTGAGTGAATCCAGGCTGCAGCAAACATCAGGAGAGGTGCTCCAGGACTGCACAGGTCTGCAAGATAAGGCAACCAGTAAACCACGGAGCGGATTCCTTACACCATGTTAAAAATGGAGAAATGGAGAAATAGCTCCAGTGGAAGTCCTGGGTAGTTAGTCCTTCCAATCCAGGTTGATTACCGTCCGGAAACCACACTGGGGCTCCTTGCATCAGGGACAGAGGCTCACCACAAATGTTCCGTCCCAGTGTGATGACGTAATCCCGTCGCTGCAATCCTGACGCGTAAAGTCAGTACACTGACTTTTTCAAAAGATGATGTCCATTAACTACCCAGGACTTCCACTGGAGGTATTTCTGTCGCACACCGCAAGGTCTTCCATCATAGACTGGCAGCTGGCAGCGTCGGATTCATCTTTGCGGTGGAGGAGACACCGTGCCGATCCATGGTGGTGATATTCATATTGCTTGAATATCATTTTCGTTTGTGAGTGAGCCTGTTTCCCTCTCCTCAATTGTTAATATTACATTTGTACGTTTTTACGCTATGGGTTGCGCGCTTTCTCTTTTGTTTTCTTGGATTTTTCTGGACGCGGTTCTCCACCTGAAAGCTGCCCCTAACCCATTTAAGCGTAATCATCTGACTGGACATTTCAAGGAGTGGATTAGTATACATTTATACTGTTTTAATTTATATATTTAATTTTTCATGTTATTTCTTTCTGCGAATTGAGTCATTTTACTTAAACACATTAATATATAGAACAGAATTTATAGCGAGAACACTGAAACGAGAGAGACATAATTAGAGCACTGAAATAGTATAGTAAACAGTGAACAATAGCGATAGGCAGCACTCTGAGAAAGTAGCTAATAGACTATTTGGAGGGTGCCAAAGGAACAATGGAGGACCCTAATTCTTCCTAAAAGAGTAACCAATACAACAAACTGTTCTAGCACTCACTGACTCTTTAGAAAAATGTCAAACAAGGAATATGCCAAAATAAAAATTGAATTTGAAGACAAAAATATATAATAACTTGGAACAATGTCACACATGTGGGCAATAAAAATGGACCCTAAATAAAGTGGTGCAGGGAAAACACAGGGGAAGGGAAAAAAGGACAAGGGAAACCCCAATGGGAAAAGGTGAAGGGGGGGGAACAAAATGGAGGAGGGTAATTAGGGGGGCAACGTTTCGGGGTGAAGACCCCTTCCTCAGGCCCGTTCCCTCGGGTCCAGAAGGACCAAAGGTACTTCCCTAGACCCTGCGTCCCAACAGACTATGCAAAACCCAAAACAAGGAAAAAAACGAAATAAATTAAAAAAGCATGCAAGCATTCCCCAGCAGCAGGAGACAGAGAGAGAATTATCTTTTTTGCTTCACAGACTAAGGACTTTACGGTTTGACAATATATTTTTTGCGCAGCAGCTTACATCCTCTTGCTGGATCTGGACATTATTTTCTGAGCCTGTGCTTTTTTCATTTATTTCGTTATTTTCCTTGTTTTGGGTTTTGCATAGTCTGTTGGGGATGCAGGGAAAAAAATAAAAAAAAGCAAAAATTGAAAACCAACTATAAGCTCAAGGAAAACAATGAGGGTATTTTAATCTATTCCAATATTCAAAATAGAAAGCGGGGCTTAAATAGAGCTTACCTAGCCAAATGTAAGAGGTAAAGACGGGGGGAGGACCGGGTGTAGATCCGCAGTACCTGGCTATGGAGCCAATGACGGGAGGTGAATCCTTCATGGCAAGTCAGCTACAACTACAATAAATGCCCGTGCCCCTGTATAATTGTCTGGTGTGGAGTACACCATGTACTCACAATGATTCACCAATCCCTCTCCTCTTGGCCACGCTGTACACCTTGGGTAGGTGATCAGCGTCCCTCTGCGGCGTCTCTCCGATCGGCAAACCTGGAGCAAGGCAAATGATCAGAAGAACAGCCGCCCCATGCAATAGCCGAACTCACCAGCAAAAAAAGTGAAGTTAAAAAAACTCTGTATTAAACTACATAAAATAGATACTACATCCACAGACAACAAAGGAACCTCCTCCCACGCGTTTCACGCACAACTGCGCTTTCTCAAGGAGTATAATGACAGATGGGGGGGAAGGGTGCTATTTAAACCTCCCCTCCACTAATTACAATCAGCATCAGATATGTGGAAAGAATTAATACATAACAAAAAAGAGTTTCTTGGACATACAATAATTGGTGACTTAGAGAAAATGAAAGGTTGATAATATAACAGGTGGGTAGGGTTAATAATAATTCTGACTGAGGAAGATATAATATTTCCAATGTATGGAGTGTTGGTATAATGAGATTCCCTTCTGAATAGTAATAAACACATGATCACTGATTAAACACTATTCACAAATAATAGTGTTTAATCTGTATACAACAGAGTCAAACACTATTTATAATAAAAATGACAGAGAACTATAGCAAACATAATCATGAATAGTTCAAACATATATAGAGGTGGATAATGACAAAGTGAGAATATGATGTAAGGAGGGGGGAGGTCTGACTTAAACAGCACTGGGATCTAAGCCGCTATTTTGAGTCAGCATCCATCTTAGGTGCTTGATATTGTCTATTGTCTGTATGGAAGTTAGTTTAAACACACATTTTTTTTCTTTTCTGCTCCTGAAGTCTTAAATGAGATTAAGCTGTTCATCTAAGCCACAAGACCTTTAAGAGGGGAGTAAAAGCACAAACGTTATGAAAATAAAAGATAGATAACACCATGTCTCGCATTCCGAGGGAGGTGCCCATGAAGTCCCGTATGTAGAGGAAAAGTCCCCGGCCCGTGTAAGGAATATTAGCTGAGTCATTTAATTTCTAATATGAATCCCATAATAATGTTATTAACTCGATGTGTTCATGTTCATATTTTGTTTATCTTATATGCTTATGTAGTGACGCACACGCAACCTCGTATAGGGGGCGTGGCTTAGTATTTTGTGTATAAATAAGGCCTGTATGCCACCATGTCATTGGGGTAGTTTTATTTTGAAACTCTCCTCTGCGTGTGCACCGTACTCTGCAATAAACGTATTTGTTATTCTGCAATATATCCTCAGATTATGACTCTTATTTATTCACGCTTTTCACAATAATACACTAAAAATCTATATTAAGGATTATATAAATTCATATATAGGCTATCAACTAGGGAAAATGCACCCTGCAATGACAATTCATACATATCCAAAAGATGATTGGAATAATGACAACAGATTGAAAATGGGTTTCTTGATAACTTAGTGCTCTATGCACATTGATTGTTTAAACTATTTCTTTGTTTAAATTAACTATTATTATTCCATGGTGGTTCAGATTAGGCACATGTTTATTAACATTGCAGTAATGTAATTATACCTTCCTATATACATGGTGTTATTACTGAATGTTATACAGGTGGGTATTTGGATTTGATCATCTCTGAGTATGATTAATATTATGGATTGTGAATAGTGTTTAATCAGTGATCTTGCATTCATTACTAGTCAGAAGGGTATCCCATTATACCAACACTCCATAAATTATTATTAACCCTACCCACCTGTTTTATTATCAACCTTTCATTTTCTCTAAGTCACCAATTATGTCCAAGAAACTTTTTTGCTATGTATTAATTCTTTGCACATGTCTGATGCTGATTGTAATTAGTGGAGGAGAGGTTTAAATAGCACCCTTTCCCCCCCCCCCCTCTGTCATTATACTCCTTGAGAAAGCGCAGTTGTTGCGTGAAACGCGTGGGAGGAGGTTCCTTTTTTGTCTGTGGATGTAGTATCTATTTTACAGAGTTTTTTAACTTCACTATTTTGCTGGTGAGTTCGGCTCTTGCATGGGGCGGCTGTTCTTCTGATCATATGCCTTGCTCCTGTTAGGAACACAGGGTCTAGGGAAGAGCCTTTGGTCCTTCTGGACCTGAGGGAATGAGCCTGAGGAAGGGGTCTTCACCCTGAAACGTTGCCCCCCTAATTACCCACCTTTTCCCATTGTGATTTTCCTTGTCGATTTTTCCCTTCCCCTGTGTTTTCTCGCACCACTTTATTTAGGGTCCATTTTTATTGCCCGCATGTGTGACATTGTTCCAAGTTATTATATATTTTTGTCTTCATATTACATTTTCATTTTGGCATATTCCTTGTTTGACATTTTTCTAAAGAGTCAGTGAGTGCTAGAACACTTTGTTGTATTAGTATAGTAAACTGTTCAACAGTATCACATAAAGTTCTCCTCAGCAAACATAGTGAGACCATGAAGGGTTCAAGCTCAGAAACTTTAAAGGGCAAGAGATATGGAATAACCAGAAAATGCCAACGTGGACATCATGAATATACAAAGAGGCAATAAATTATGAATCATCCACAAAAAGGAGGGGGGGGACTCAAAGAGCCAATTAGTCTGGAAATAGATTATGGATATAGACTGAAACGCAAAAAAAGCTATATAGATGGGGACCACATATATATATACCCAAAGGAACATGTGGAGAAAATAAATATGTATCACACATTGCAATGGAAAAAAAGCAAAATATGCAGACAATACACATGCCAGATGGTCCAGTAACCTCACCCCCAAATACAAAACACCTTCCCCCCTAAAAACATACCCTCCCACTCCCCAAATACATACAAAAAAAAACCTCCCAAATACATACCAAACCCCCCCCCCATCCCCCAAACACATATATAAAAAAATTAAAAACCCGCCCACATATAAACACCCCCAAATACATATATTCGTTCTCCTGTGATCGATCGATGAAGATTCAGCTCAGGGGTTCATTAAATGGCTGCAGATGAGTATTCTGCAGTCAGTGGAATGCATTTGCATATTAATATGACAAAGTTCTGTGGGGAAGATCATGTGACCAGGCAGTCACTAGAAACAATTAATACGCTGCTAGAGAGAGGGCAGGGCTAAAAAATGGGTGTGCCAGAGCCTGTTTCAGAAGAGAAAGGGGATGTGACTTTGTAAATAGTTGCTATAGAAACAAAAAAGGCGTGTTACATTATAATACATGAAAAATGTCATTGTGAGTTGTTTATATTGCTTGGTCTGCAGCTTTAACTCATAGTCATGCACACAAACATGCATTCCAATATGCAATCACATATTCTTCAACCTTGCCAATCTGAAGACTAGCTACAATATTTTTACAAGCAGAGAACACATTGTATCACTGAGAGACCGTACAGTTAACATACACACATTCCGGAGGAGAAAACTGTTAATTTTCACAACTGCTTGAATTCATAGAAGATGCCAACACAGTGACAAACTGATGTCTGTTAACCAGTCACATTTACAAGAACATTTATCAAAGGAAGAAGTCTCGTTTTGTGGTAGAAGTGTCTGCCACGGGTGGAATCTAGTGGACACTTCATGCAAACTCTATACTAAAAGCAATACAGTGGCACTCCCGTGGTCTAGTGAAAAAATACTAAGGGCCTCATGCAGTAAGCGCCGATAAGCCTTATCTCGCCAAAAAAGCCTACTGTTATTCAGTAAGCAACGAGAAGTTGGCGAGAATAGGAAAACTCGCCTTTTTTTTTGGCGCAGGAATAAAAATCTTCCGACCGCTTGGCGAGAAGCCCTATCTCGCCGCTCATCGCCAGCTTTTCAAACTCGCTGTATTCTATTTGCCCCGATTAGCATCTCACAGCTGATCGCCGCTCTAGAATGGCGAATTTATCGCCAAATTTCCTCGGCAACAAAAGTTGGCAAGAAGCTGGGGATGAGCAGCGAGACTGGACTTAGAAAAAATCTGGCCCTTTTCGTGCCTCGGTATGATGCCGGGGTCTCCGGAGCTGATACCCATTAATACCAGCACCGGAGACGCCCGACATGCATCCGATGCAGGAAAAATGCATTTACAGCCACTTCATTACCTTAGCGGCTAACCGCTAAGGCAATGAAGGGGTTAAACACCCGTGCCAGGCTTATTGTGGGTAGCGTGGGTGGGTGAAGGGGGGTATTTTGCCCTTGGTGGGGGTTTAGGTTTTGCGATGGGACTGCGGGTGGACTTAACCCCTTCATTACCTTAGCGGTTAATTAAAATGATATTAATGCAGCATCATTACCATAGCGGCTATCCGCTACGGTAATGAGTTTTTGTTTATTTATTTGTGTGTTTTGATACTAGTGAAGATGTGCCGGGAGTCTCCTGAGCTGAACCGCATTGGTTTCAGCCTTGTGGACCCCCTGCTTCATGAGATACAGGCCCCGTTATGGGGTGCCGGTATCCCTCGGCAGAATTTACATATCCTGATCGGGACATCATCAAGCAGAGGGATACTGGCACCCCATAATGGGGCCTGTATCTCATGAAGTAGGGTGTCCCCGGACCTGAAACCAACACGGTTCTGCTCCGGAGACCCCCTGCTCATCTACGCTAGTAATACAAATTTTATTTTAAAATAATTTTTTTTTCTGGCGAGATTTGTACAGAGAGAGTGGCGGGATCTCTCTGCTGCAGACAGATCTCGCCAGGGAAACCCTTCTCGGCAGGCAGGTCATCTCGCCACCAGCAACTCGCCATGTTTGCTCAGGTTGCTCTCACTGATATTCGGGCCTTTCTGCATACCGTGAGAGCAACTCGCCAAAAACATGGCGAGTTCAAAGCCCTGCCGAAAGTGCTTTTTCGCTGCATAGAGCATAGGCCCCTAAGTATTCAAAAGGTATCAACATTTCTGTCCCACCTTGGACCTTTATTTACATATCTTGATAAATTTCCAAGGAATGACCGACAACATTGATCCCTTTTGAATAAATACTTATCGTATCTTTACAATACCATTGGGGAGCCACCATAGTACTTTTAAGCAGTAGACTTTGATTGACACAGTTGTTTTTTAGGCTCCTGTGTTCACCTCTCTTTTCTGTGGCATGCTGCATACAGTGTTGGAGCCTTTGGCTACGTCCATAGACCCTTAGCCCGCGCTTCTCCGCGCTGACGCTGAGGCTCGCCTGCCCGGTTAGGAGCCAATCCCATGGACTGGCAGCCGAGCCAGCGCGCGCGATCGGGGGGCGGGGGGAGGCGGGGCAGTGACGTCGCTGGGCCAATAGCCCGCGACGCACCGACGTCAACGTCACGGCGCCATGACGTTGACGCTGCTGTGATTGGAGGTTTTCAGCCGACAGCACGCTGAGAAACAGGCTCTGCTGTCGGCTGAAAATTCCAACGCCTCAGCACGCCTGCAGACGCTCGCGTGAGCCCCCTCTAAAGACATCCTCATTGAGGATGCAGGGGCTCAGCGCGGAGCGTCCGCGCGGCTCAGCGCGGCTTCCCATGCTACGGACGTGGCCTCACACATAAAAACCTGCAAAAGACGACAAATCATTTCTACATTTTCAGAGCTGGGCATTGCTGGCCTTACCAGCACTGACAGGGTTAATCAGCAATCATTAAAACGCACCCCAAAACAGTAACATTGGTTCAAATATTGTATTCATTTAGCTTCATGTGGGTAACAGCTAAGCTCACTCTGTGTCCCCCACCCCCTCCCCCCCCCCAACCAAACTGCTCTTTAATACAATTTAATTTACATTATTCTGCAGACCCCTGGGACATAAAAAATGGATCATGTAGGACAGACCTTTTAAAAATGAATACTAGATATCAAATTACATTTAATAAACAAATTCTCTTCAGTCATTTTCTCTGGATTGGTTGATCTGAGGCTATGTCTCCGGGTTAGCAAATTCTGTGCACCAAAGATGAATGAGGGAGGTGGAGTTGGAAGTCCATCTGTAACCACATAAATCTGTTGACTGACTAATCTGTCCTAGCAGAGAGCTTCATACAGTAAGTGGCCTCTAACGTGTCCTGAAGCCAAAAACAAGACATGGAGCTCAGGGAAGATTCTCACATTGTGATGAATGATGGGCATACAATCCCAGTGATTGGTTTGGGGACTTATGCCCCAGAAAAGGTGAGTGTGAAAGATACAGTATAGGGTGTTACTTTATTTCCTTGCTGGTCAATATACACTTCCCAGTGTTTGTCAGTTTTGCCTCTAGTCTGTTTATATGGATTTTTTTTGTTGATAAACTTATTCCTGTAGGAAGGGGGGGGGGCAGCTAAAAATGGGGCAAAACTGATACAAAAGAATTGCACAGCATTTATCAAAATCTCATTGCTTTTATTGGAATTTGTTTGCTTTCATACATCTGGTGCAGTTTTTGTTCTGTAAAGTGCTTCATACAAAGATTAATAAAATTATTGATAAAATTATGCATGCACACACACACACACACACATATATATATATCCAGTATATACACCCACTGTTGTGAGGGGTGAAGATGATCACAATGAATCTAACCTGCCTGTATTCTAATGTATATGATCCAGAGAACACTCACTTTCATTGAATGGGATGGCATTCTGTGCGAGGTTCATCTTCTAGAATGTGGCCTCATTCCTAATAATGGGTCATTTCGTGGTTTGTTTCAGCTTCAAAACAGGGATTAGCAAAGAATATCAAATGTCTCCACGTTATTTATAACCCTAATGTAATAGTAAACTGTGATTTCAGGTGATTATCTCAATCAATGGAACTTTGGTAAAAACTTGATGAATAATATCAGTAATATTTTGCTCTCCATTCACCAATGTTACTATTACTATTAGTAGTATTTTTTGTTTACGCCACTCATGTACTCAGTGCATCACAGAAGTAGGGTACAGACTATTTCAAACACAGGACACACACATTTGAATTATCTGGGAACTGTATGTACAAAACGGACGGAAGAACAGGGGTGAGCTACAGCGGGTAAAGGCACTGCCTCTGAAACCACTGACACTGACTGTAAAGCACGAGAGCTTGGTTCAATTCTCACCGTCATCTCCTTAGTACCGTGAGCATTTTAACTCCCTGTGCCTCAGCTTAGATTAGTAAACTCGTCAGGACCGGGACCTCCACATATGTACCGCGTGCTATATTGTAGTTGTGAAGGACTTTCAGGCTCATTGGGAGAAAAGCGCCATATAAATGAAATAAAGTAGAACACAGGTACCAGGCAACCCTAAACTAAATGCCTCTTTAGAAAGGTAGGCTCTCGTTAAGATTTGATGATGTTATGGTCTCCTTGGGAACTATATTGTTGTTACTTTGGAATAGTGTGTTAATATGGTTACAAATTCTTAGTGAGTCCCACTTCTCCTTCTCCCCTTGTCTCCCCCTCCCCAACTTACCCCTCCTCTCCTCTCCTCTCTTTTTTGTTTTATATCATTTTTATTGGTTAGCCTTATTATTGTTTGATGTTGATATTTGTATTCTGCATCTCTTATTTTATTGATTTAAAACTTAATAAAAACAAAGTATTCAAAAGGGAAAGAAAGGTAGGCTCTCATTTGAGTGTTTAATTCAATTACAGATAGGTAGTCATTCCCCGGATAACTCTTTGGATGTGGGGGAATTAAAGAGAGGGCCAAACTGTTTAGAAAATTCAATGATTCGGGTGGGATCTGCAGCAGAGGAAAGGTTAGGAAATCTTGGTCTGTCTTCTAAACAGATGATGTGGCTTCTGAAAAAAGGACACATCATTATGTTTAATATTGGGTAATAATAAGGGAGCTAAACCCTATTAGGTATGGTAAAGATAGAAAACTAGAGAGCAGCATCAACATGTCACAGACAATTTCCTGGGTGCGTCCCAGTCCCTAAAACATCACATGCTGTTTTACTGCAGATATTTAGGCCTGGACTCATTCAACTCCATTTAGTCCCGTGATAGAAACGCTGTTTTTACTGGTTTATAATGCAGCTTTAAGTCCTATTTTCTCCCGTAAAGGACATAGCTTTCACTATAGTGGACGTTAGTGATAACGAGATGCAAATGAGGCATTATTATATCATCCCTTAGTCACTAAACTCCGTTAACGCAGAAATAAAATGTTACACTATTTACTGTAGGTGATAGCTAAATCTGCCCCAATTCTATGGAGAACCATAGGGCTGTGAGGCCGAACGGCATGTGTGCATAGGGCTTTGCTGTGTCTGAATGGGTGAGATTTAAATAACATTTCTGACATTACTTTCCTTGACCCTGCTCTCTCCCCACTACAGCAAAAGCCCTAAAACATAATGTCACATTGTTTAAAGTTAACGCAACAGTAATGTACAATTAAGACTATGCTAATGAGCTCAATTATGGCTGTTATTTATGCACATAATTAGCTTAAAGCAGCAGTTCAAGCAATATCATACGTGTGTGTTTTTTTAATAAATCAGTTCTGTACTATGTGAAAATACTTGTAGCATTTTAAAAAAATGTTTTAAAGACATTTTTAATGTTTCTAATATTGGAAGCATTTCCAAAGTGACAGCCCCCTTTCCCCTTCTGATAGGCTCTGGCTCTTGAGACCTCTCTCTAGCAGTGAACCAATTGTATCTAGTAACTGCCCAGTCAATCATATTCCAGGACTACATTGCCCAGAATGCTGTGCAAGAACTGAATTAAATAACCCAGAGCAAGCGATCGATTACAGGAGAACGGATCGATCTGCAGCTTAGCTAATCACTTGTCAATGTGCAGATTGTATTGATGCGCATATTGAATGGGAAAAACATATATATTTTTCTAAAATGGCAGCTTGAACTGCAGCTTTAATGAATACGATGAGAACTCAGGGAATATTCCTGTTTTAGATAACTTTGGGTTATGTGCCATGCAGGCCCGTGTTTACGCATAAGCCTATTAGGCCCGGGCAAATTTCAAGGGCGGGGGCGCAATGCTACTGTTATACAGGCCCCGCTCTCTACCCCACAGCAATTAAACTGATTGCCGGAGGAGAGCGTTTGGCCTCTGTAAAGCTCTCTAACTTCCTCCGGCAGTGTTTTGGCGTCAAATGACAGCGTGACGTCAACTGGTGATGCTTTGCCATGACAACATGATGTCCCGTTGTCATGGAAACACGTTGTCACGTGACATCACAACGCTACAAGAGGAGGAGGCCAGGGCGGAAAAAAGGTAAGACCCTACAGGTGGCAAACGTCTAAAACCGGCCCTGTCCATATCGCATCACAGAGTTTAGTGAACCTTCCCCTTAGGTTCTAGGAGTAAACATGCAAAGAAGCACATGCAGAACTGCAGGAAGTGTCACTTTTAGCTGTTAAACCCAACAAGGGTTTGAGAAGTGTCATAATAAATACAAATGTGACACACTTATTGTGCCGTTGTAGTGCAGACTCTTCACTTTAAGCACTGTGCAATGTTTTAGAGATGCCTGCATGCACTGTGCTAGTTTTCTGTCTATGCTGAAGAGACACTGTGCAGTAGAATTGATGTTTCAGAGGTCAATTGATCATCTCACTAGCAAACTGACTGAGTATATCCTGTACATTGTCAGCGTGAGTTTGTACATGTGGCAGCTGGAATTTATCATGTTTGGCTTGTATTGTATTGTATGTCTTTATTTATATAGCGCCATTAATGTACGTAGCGCTTCACTGTCGTAATACATGTCATATAAATAACAGATAATATAAATAACAGATCATGGGAATAAGTGCTTCAGACGTAAAAGTAACATTAAGGAAGAGGAGTCCCTGCTCTGAGGAGCTTACAATCTAATTGGTAGGTAGGGAGAACGTACAGAGACAGTAGGAGGGAGTTCTGGTAAGTGCATCTGCAGGAGGCCAAGCTTTATGTATCATGTGTCCAGGATTATCCACAGTGCTATTCATATGCTTCTTTAAGCAGATGTGTCTTTAGGTGGGTCTTAAAGGTGGATAGAGAGGGTGCTAGTCGGGTACTGAGGGGAAGGGCATTCCAGAGGTGCAGGGCAGAAAGTGAGAAAGGTTTAAGGCGGGAGAGAGCTTTAGATACAAAGGGGGTAGAAAGAAGACATCCTTGAGAAGAACGTAAGAGTCGGGATGGTGCATAGCGAGAAATTAGGGCTGAGATGTAAGGAGGGGCAGAAGAGTGTAAAGCTTTAAAAGTGAGGAGGAGGTTTCCCTAGTTCCCGAAGGCAGAGTGCTCTGCCCTGCTCCTGAGTGATACTCTGACGGGAAAGTGGAAATCAGGAAAGCTACTTGACATTTATTTTGATCCTTGTGGTCCCCGCTCAAAAGAAAACTTTATTTCCAAAGAAACTGGTGAATTTTTGCTTTTAGAATGCTTCCTTTTGTTTAAGGAATCCAGTTACATTTGTACTGCACCCCAAAGAGGGGAAAAGGAGAAACATTCTACAGAGATCTTCACATTGTTCTCCAAAGGGGTCAGATCAGAAAACATTTAGAAGTTGAAGGGTCACAAGCGGATTGTAATGAGATTTAAAATACATTTAAAGTAGTACATTTAACCCCCTTTTTTTAATGTATTTTATTTGTATGTGTAAAGCATGTGAAAATGTATAATTCTACATGCTTACCTTAGTTGGCAATCATTTGGTGCTCCTATTATAAATATGTCAAAATCCTGATTGTGTGCCTAACGAAATGGACGCCTTTTGACTATGATGCAGTCAGTGATATGCTGCAGCTGATATGTAACATTATATTACTAAGTCTAACACGTTAGTGTTACAGCTTTCAGAGTAATAGACAGTCTGCTGCTTGGAAAGCAGCAATAGATCTATTTGTGATACTTTGTTGCCAAAGGGCAGGGCTCAAAAAGGTGCGTGTCAGAGCATGTTTCAAAAGAGGAAATGGATATGACTTTCTAAACGGTTCCTGCAGCAACCAAAGGATGATCAGTACATTTAAAAAATCATTAAAGATGGCATTAGGAGTTTTGAAAAAATGCAGACAGTATTATCTAATTCTATAGAACTGATTTTATTTCTTTTTTTAAACCATATAGAATTTTTGCTGCTTTAAAGACTTATTATATTTCAACATTTTGCTAGCTTTTATAACATCTGTACCTTATGCATTTACATAATCTTAAAGGCGCAATCCAAGCAGGTGAATTTTTTTGTGGGTTTTATTGTCTGTACATAGAGTTGAAGCAGGGGAAGGGGCTCCAAAGCTGAACCCCATTAATTTCAGCTGCAGGGACCCCCTGCCTCCAGAGGTACTTACTTGTGTAGGGGGTGCCGGTATCTCCCTGCTTTTTAAAGCTCTGTGTTACACGGGCCAATACTACTACTGGCACCCCCTAAAGTAGGTAAGTACTTCCGGAAGCAGGGGGGTCCTTGGAACTGAAATTTACGGGGTTCAGCTCAGGAGACCCACCTACTTCAATGGTATATTAAAAAAAACCCTGCAAAAATGTGCCCGCATAAATTGCCTCTTTAACTTACAAGTGAGTTTGTGGGAAAATGCCACTTAGCGGCCTAAGCAGCGAGTATGAAATTAGCAGGAGGCGAGAGTCCGTGAAAGGGCCACAGTAAGTGGGGTTGCCAGGTGTCCAGTATTGAACCGGACTGTCCTGTATTTGGACACTCTGTCCAGTAAGAAATGAGAGCTAATACTATACATGTATGTGTCGGTATTACCTCTCCGGACATAATGACCTGACCGGCTTGGGGGGCCGCGGGATTTCAGGGAGAGCAGGGCTGTTGCCTAGAGGGCGGGGCAGCTTCCTCCATCCTTATTGGCTGCTGCTGGGTAAGGCAGCCAGTCAGGAGGAGGTGTCAGGAGCCCTGGGGGTGGGGCCAAGGAGAGAAGGAAACAGCATGGAGCGGAGAGGTGAGAGGGGGCGGTGTCTCGAAGGCATGAAAGCACCATTGTGTCCTGTATTTTTGGAGAAGCCACCTGGCAACTCTAACAGCAAAGTCCTTCATGAGCCACATTTGGTTCACGGGGCCACCTGTTGAAGAGCTGTGATCTCCAAGAACAAACCAGATTCTTGGGGAATACTACAAATGAATCCCTTTTTAGAGAAAAGCGATTGGAGAAAATATTAAAAGGGAGTGACATTGATTAATTATAATCACTTGCAACCAAACATTTGCTGTTCTGCTGCTCGACTGTGTGTGGGAAGGAATAATTGACCCAAACTACAGTATTAAGGGATAATTTTGACACAACTGGCTAAATCTGTGATACCAGCAGAGAAGAGACATACCTAGTATCTTCTTTCCAGGCCTTCTGCCCAGAAACATGTAATTGTAACAAGAGGAATTAAACTGGGAAGGGAGAGGAGCTTGGTGATAATAGAAACAATGTAATAAGGAAAAAGAATTTGTTGGGAGTCATAAACTGAAATCAATTAACCCCATGTGGTGCTGAAGAGGCCGGCAGTGGCCCCTTAAAGTTCTGAATGGGTTACTCCAGTCCTCAAGCTCCCCCAACAGGTCCGGTTTTCAGGATATCACTACTTCAGCACAGGTGGCTCAATCGGTCCCTGCTTCAGCACAGGTGGCTCAAATTGAGCCACCTGTGCTGAAGCTGGGATATCCTGAAAACCTGACCTGTTGGGGGGGCTTGAGGACTGGAGTTGAGCACCCCTGGGTTAGATCATTGCGATATTTTATGACCCAACAAATCCATTTAATCGTATGTCCTTTAGGCCACGTACATACAGTAGTAGGCACGCGCTCGCAACCAAGCACGTGACGTCACGCGCACCTGCACTTCAAGAGATCTGTGGCCTGCAGGGTTGCGCGATGGGGGCGTGGTGAGGGTGAGCCATGGGGCGTGACGTCACGTGAGCGGTGGTTCACCCTCATTGGCTGAACCGCTCACATGACCCGGCCCTCGTGCTGTAAAAACAAATTCATTTGTATCCTGAAGTTTGCGCAGCGCCAACTCTTTCATGCACGCGTGCACTGTGGCCCTTTCGAATTGACTTAAGGTCATTTGTTTTCGGCACGAGCGGCATCGTATTGTGAACATCGTATTAATATTTGTATGGAACGCATCATAAATAAAATATATGCACATAAATATGTCACGTCTTAATAAAACCTAACTTAAAATATATTTAAGAGATATCTGCACTTAAATTAGGAAGACATTCATTTTTCTGTTCTTTATCTTTTTATTCTCTGTCTTGGTATTTAGATGAAAGTATATTTATATTTTTTATTTACTATCATACCATTAATGAAATGTATTAATTATTTAAAGCAGCAGTCCAAACTGCAAGGTTTTTTTTTTTACATTTTTTTTATTTTTTACCTTTAATATGTTCATCAATGCAATCTACACAATGATAAGTAATTAGCTAAGTTGCCGATCGACCCGTTCTCCTGTGATCAATCGGCGAAGATTCGGCTCGGGGGTTCACGAAATGTCTGTCAGTGCCGCAGAAGAGGACCAAAGATGCAAAATTCTGTGGGGAAGATCATGTGACCAGGCAGTCAATAGATACAATAGGTGCACTGCTGGAGAGAGAGGGCAGGGCTCAAAAAGGGGTGTGCCAGAGGCTGTTTCAGAAGAGAAAGGGGATGTGATGTTGTAAATGGTTGCTATAGAAACTAAAAATGCTTGTTAAATTATAATACAGTACATTAAACATGTAATTCACCGTGTTTTTTTGTTTTTTTTAAATGCTACAAATATTTTCTCATACTACAGAAATGATTTATTTAAAAAAACGCACATGTAGGATATTGCTTGGTCTGCAGCTTTAATGGGAAAAACTACTAATGGATGAAGCTTGAACAGAATGACAATTTTTATACAGATGGATGCACTAAGAATTAACTTCAAGATCATTTTGATGCATTCATGGCACACAAAAGTGACTTATGCTTGTAGTTTAATGTGTGATGTATGATATTGTAATACTATTTTACATAAATGTCACGTAAATTCTTTGTACCTTGCATACTATTCTACTAGTGACAATTTGTACACCATTTAGCAACACAATCATGTTTGTGGCTGGTAACCCTGGTGACCAGTCAGTGACAGCTAGCAGAAAATGTAGTATGTGTTCGTTAAGTAGTACGTGTTGTGGGTGTCTTTTCGGGTAATATTTCCTATAATTTCAGTAATAATTACTATAGTCATTTGTAGTTCAGGTGATTTTAATATGATGTGTTTGCTGTACCCTGTGCATACTGTATAAATTAGTATAACTCCAAGTTCATGCATGATGATGGAAACCATTGATGATAAATACTGTTATAGTAACGTTGACAGTCACTACTGATCATAAGCCAAGTGGTAACGAAAATTGAGGCAAACACAATATAATTTGCCTTGGGCAGTCTTTGCACTTGTGCTGGGAATACCATATTTCTTTTTAGACATGTTTTTGATAAAGTGCATCAAGAGACCCCAATTATTACATTAAGTTATTTTATGTGTTCTCAGTTCCCTAAGAGTCTGGCAGAGGAGGCTACAAAGGTGGCCATTGAAGTTGGATATCGCCATATTGATTGTGCCTTCATTTATGGCAACGAGCCAGAGGTTGGCCGGGCTATAAGGGCAAAGATTGCAGATGGGACAGTGAGGAGAGAGGACCTGTTCTACACTGGGAAGGTAAGCTGACAAATCCATGGAGTTATCTATCTATACATTTGCTTCCTATAAAGAACAAGAGGTAAGTATTTTCCAGAAAGAAAGATATATGAGTACAATGGATCAGACCACGAAGCCTGAATGAGGAAACTCAGGGCAAACATTAAGGAATATACATGAGCTTAAAATGTAATAGATACATGGACCAGACCCTTATTACGTGTTTTAGAAACATATAATAATAGAAGTAAAAGTAATTAGGTGTATTAAGTAAGGTACTAACTGGGAGCAAAACATTACTTTATAGGTGGACCAGAAGTTCTTATTCCACAAGTAATAACTTCCAAGCCCAGAAACAGGCAGAGACATGCTACGAAACCAGTGCCACCTTAATGCCTAATTTACGTAAAGGTGTCTCTGCCATTATTTTCTGCTATAAATAATAGACTAAATACTGAAACCTAGGTAGGAAAAAGACCAGAGTTTCACTGTTACAAATTACATTTCCAGAGTAGCCGGGCTAGATGATCATTGTCTGCAATTCATTCCCATGTTTCTATGTCCATCCATGCAGAGAGGATTCCACTGTGACCGACTCGTCTGTTATTTACCAACTTCTATATGTCCTATTTCAGCTCTGGAGCACGTTCCACGTCCCTCAGCACGTTCGTCCTGCGTTGGAGAAATCCCTGCAGGACCTCCAGCTGGATTACATGGATCTGTTCATTATTCACATGCCACTCGAACTGAAGGTAACTTCTCCTGTAGACTGGAACAAGCAACATTTTCAATACATTGCGAGTTTTTAACTTATGTCTTGTAAGTGAGTAATTGTTTTTTTATCCATGAAATAACTTTTTGTTATCTTTGTACACTATGGAGCGTGCGCTTCTTATTTCTTAGAATATATATATATATATATATATATATATATATATATATATATATATATATATATATATATATATATATATATATATATATATTACCAGCTGTATTGTGGTGAACCTGGGTTAATAATACCGTTATTAATAAAGCTTCCTAAAAAATCTGTGTTTATAAGTTTACTTAATAAATCATTTATAAATACAATGTTACTAATGACCCCAATGGAATTTAGTTTTATCGATTAATAATTGATTAATAAAAACTTATTATGAACATTATTTAAAAAATAATCCACTTCATTTAATAGACTTAATGCAGAACCAACCCCAAAGCACACACACACACAAAATAGAGGCTCAAATACGGTAAGCATTTTAAAATATATATTTTTTAAATCTTTTAATGTCTCCTTAGCAACCAAACGCGGTGAAGTGTTTATACAATCTTCACCTAACTTATTTGCGGTAAGGCTGTTTGTGAAAACTGTTGTACACACAGAGAAATTGTTCATGCACAATGTTTTTTGTTTTATTGTTTTGTTTTTAAAATAATGGTAGCATAACGGGCAGGAGTCATTAACGTGCTTTCTGCGTTATCGTGGCCACATCAGCGATATCTGCGATTGGCTTTAGTGGCGGGTTTTGGCGATTTGGCGGCGGAACCGTAGATCGCGGTTTGATGACTCCCAGCCAGCGGCCGGTTTTGAAAATCCGCCGCCCCAAGGCACTTTGTAACCCTTGTGTCAAATGACGCCGTTGATGTCATCAATGTGACGGCACGTGGCATTGCGTTGCCATGGTTAAGCTTCATCATTTGACATCACGCCATCACGTAGCCATGGCAACAAGACGCTGAGTGGCGTCACGTTGGGGCGACCGCGACGTCATTTGACGCAGGGATTCCAAAGGAGATGGAGGGGGCGGCAGACACATGTAAGTGCATTCCCATTAGCTCCGATAGGCCAGAGAGCGCAGCAAATGCTTATGGGGGCGTAAACTTTTGCCGCCCCAAAATGTTGCCGCCGTAAGCCTGGGCCTAATGGGAAATCCACCACTGCTCCCAACAAAAGCTTTTTAAGCGCTTACATGGAAATGACCATTGTCACCAGAGAACATGTGAGTTGAACGGACTCATCCCGGTGCCCTCCAGGTTTTCGAGGATGAATGGATGTTTTTACTAGAGTAGTTACTCGCTGAAGGAGGAGGAACACTCACATTTAGTGCTGATAAACTTGCCACGGCGGCAAAATGCAGCTGTAAGTGGCCTGGTTGGGTCATATGAAGGGAGAGACTTGAACTTGGGTCTACTCGAACGTCAACATTTCGGCCCTACACTGGGAGATTAGGGCCCACGGTAGGGCCGAAAACATCGATGCACAGCCCACGTGTAGGACCATGTGAGTGGTCCCTGTTTTTCTCTTCCTATGATTTTTTTTCGTAAACCATTTTGATTTTGTTCATTTTTCTTTGGGGTTTTTTAGCCGGGGGATGAGCTGATGCCTGTGGATGAAAACGGACGGTTTCTTTATCACAACACAGATCTGCGTGAGACGTGGGAGGTGGGTGCTCCGGAATAAAAGCAATATGAGCAGGTGTTTGTATACAGCGGGGGTCTCAAACTCAGTCCGCAAGGACCACCATGTGCGATTGGTTCTTTCGTACTGTGTATGTGCGATCAGCTCTTTCCAACTGTGCATGTGCGATCGGCTCTTTCCTACTGTGCATCCGCGATCGTCTCTTTCCTACTGTGCATCCACGATCAGCTCTTTCCTACCGTGCATCCGCGATCAGCTCTTTCCTACTGTGCATGTGCGATCGTCTCTTTCCTACTGTGCATCCGCGATCAGCTCTTCCCTACTGTGCATGTGCGATCAGCTCTTTCCTACTGTGCATCCGCGATCAGCTCTTTCCTACTGTGCATGTGCGATTGGCTCTTTCCTACTGTGCATCCGCGATCGTCTCTTTCCTACTGTGCATCCACGATCAGCTCTTTCCTACTGTGCATCCGCGATCAGCTCTTTCCTACTGTGCATCCGCGATCAGCTCTTTCCTACTGTGCATCCGCGATCAGCTCTTTCCTACTGTGCATGTGCGATCGTCTCTTTCCTACTGTGCATCCGCGATCAGCTCTTTCCTACTGTGCATGTGCGATCAGCTCTTTCCTACTGTGCATCCGCGATCAGCTCTTCCCTACTGTGCATGTGCGATCAGCTCTTTCCTACTGTGCATGTGCGATCGGCTCTTTCCTACGGTGCATCCGCGATCGGCTCTTTCCTACGGTGCATCCGCGATCGGCTCTTTCCTACAGTGCATGCGCGATCAGCTCTTTCCTACTGTGCATCCGCGATCAGCTCTTCCCTACTGTGCATGTGCGATCGGCTCTTTCCTACGGTGCATCCGCGATCAGCTCTTCCCTACTGTGCATGTGCGATCGGCTCTTTCCTACTGTGCATCCGCGATCAGCTCTTCCCTACTGTGCATGTGCGATCAGCTCTTTCCTACGGTGCATCCGCGATCGGCTCTTTCCTACGGTGCATCCGCGATCGGCTCTTTCCTACTGTGCATCCGCGATCAGCTCTTCCCTACTGTGCATGTGCGATCGGCTCTTTCCTACGGTGCATCCGCGATCGGCTCTTTCCTACGGTGCATCCGCGATCGGCTCTTTCCTACGGTGCATCCGCGATCGGCTCTTTCCTACGGTGCATCCGCGATCGGCTCTTTCCTACTGTGCATCCGCGATCAGCTCTTCCCTACTGTGTATGTGCGATCAGCTCTTTCCTACTGTGCATGTGCGATCGGCTCTTTCCTACGGTGCATCCGCGATCGGCTCTTCCCTACTGTGCATGTGCGATCGGCTCTTTCCTACTGTGTATGTGCGATCAGCTCTTTCCTACTGTGCATGTGCGATCGGCACTTTCCTACGGTGCATCTGCGATCGGCTCTTTCCTACTGTGCATCCGCGATCGGCTCTTTCCTACTGTGCATCCGCGATCAGCTCTTTCCTACTGTGCATGTGCGATCGTCTCTTTCCTACTGTGCATCCGCGATCAGCTCTTTCCTACTGTGCATGTGCGATCAGCTCTTTCCTACTGTGCATCCGCGATCATCTATTCCCTACTGTGCATGTGCGATCAGCTCTTCCCTACTGTGCATGTGCGATCGGCTCTTTCCTACTGTGCATGTGCGATCGGCTCTTTCCTACGGTGCATCCGCGATCGGCTCTTTCCTACGGTGCATCTGCGATCGGCTCTTTCCTACGGTGCATCCGCGATCGACTCTTTCCTACGGTGCATCCGCGATCGGCTCTTTCCTACTGTGCATCCGCGATCGGCTCTTCCCTACTGTGTATGTGCGATCGGCTCTTCCCTACTGTGCATTTGCGATCAGCTCTTTCCTACTGTGCATGTGCGATCGGCTCTTTCCTACAGTGCATGTGCGATCATCTCTTTCCTACTGTGCATGTGCGATCGGCTCTTTCCTACTGTGCATCCGCGATCGGCTCTTTCCTACTGTGCATGTGCGATCGGCTCTTTCCTACTGTGCATGTGTGATCATCTCTTTCCTACTGTGTATGTGCGATTGTCTCTTTCCTACTGTGCATCCGCGATCGGCTCTTTCCTACTGTGCATGTGCGATCGTCTCTTTCCTACAGTGCATGTGCGATCGGCTCTTTCTTACTGTGCATGTGTGATCATCTCTTTCCTACTGTGCATGTGCGATCAGCTCTTTCCTACAGTGCATGTGCGATCGTCTCTTTCCTACTGTGCATGTGCGATCGTCTCTTTCCTACAGTGCATGTGCGATCGTCTCTTTCCTACAGTGCATGTGCGATCATCTCTTTCCTACTGTGCATGTGCGATCGGCTCTTTCTTACTGTGCATGTGTGATCATCTCTTTCCTACTGTGCATGTGCGATCAGCTCTTTCCTACTGTGCATCCGCGATCGGCTCTTTCCTACAGTGCATGTGCGATCGTCTCTTTCCTACTGTGCATGTGCGATCGTCTCTTTCCTACAGTGCATGTGCGATCGTCTCTTTCCTACTGTGCATGTGCGATCGTCTCTTTCCTACAGTGCATGTGCGATCGTTTCTTTCCTACTGTGCATGTGCGATCGGCTCTTTCCTACTGTGTATGTGCGATCGGCTCTTCCCTACTGTGCATTTGCGATCAGCTCTTTCCTACTGTGCATGTGCGATCGGCTCTTTCCTACAGTGCATGTGCGATCATCTCTTTCCTACTGTGCATGTGCGATCGGCTCTTTCCTACTGTGCATCCGCGATCGGCTCTTTCCTACTGTGCATGTGCGATCGGCTCTTTCCTACTGTGCATGTGTGATCATCTCTTTCCTACTGTGTATGTGCGATTGTCTCTTTCCTACTGTGCATCCGCGATCGGCTCTTTCCTACTGTGCATGTGCGATCGTCTCTTTCCTACAGTGCATGTGCGATCGGCTCTTTCTTACTGTGCATGTGTGATCATCTCTTTCCTACTGTGCATGTGCGATCAGCTCTTTCCTACTGTGCATCCGCGATCGTCTCTTTCCTACAGTGCATGTGCGATCGTCTCTTTCCTACTGTGCATGTGCGATCGTCTCTTTCCTACAGTGCATGTGCGATCGTCTCTTTCCTACAGTGCATGTGCGATCATCTCTTTCCTACTGTGCATGTGCGATCGGCTCTTTCTTACTGTGCATGTGTGATCATCTCTTTCCTACTGTGCATGTGCGATCAGCTCTTTCCTACTGTGCATCCGCGATCGGCTCTTTCCTACAGTGCATGTGCGATCGTCTCTTTCCTACTGTGCATGTGCGATCGTCTCTTTCCTACAGTGCATGTGCGATCGTCTCTTTCCTACTGTGCATGTGCGATCGTCTCTTTCCTACAGTGCATGTGCGATCGTTTCTTTCCTACTGTGCATGTGCGATCGGCTCTTTCCTACTGTGTGTGGCCAGGTCTCCCCTATAGGTATCCCCGTCGGCTTCCCCTTACCACCGGTTGCTGCGGAGGGCCACGGTTGCGTCCGCCGGGTGCCGTGAGGTGTGATGAGAGCAGGGCAGATTGGGGAGGCGAGCGAGTCGCCAGCGGCTCCCGTTGCAGGGTGCCGACATCTTGAATGTGGCACCGCATGCACAGTGCAGTTTGCGCATGCACAGTAGGTTTGTAAGTGCGGTGGCCATCTTGTTACTCCTCACGCACGTGCAGCAGGCCTGGCAAGCGGCAGCCATTACACCCAAGGCTCTGCTGGGACTACAATTTCCAGCAGCCTCAGGGGCTGCACAGCACATGGGCTGTTATAGCCAATAGGGTCCTCAGATTGTCGATATTTGGCGCACTCAGGAGACCACGCCAGTCGGAAAAGAGGGACCTCAGAGGAGCAGGTAGTGTCCAGGGAGCAGTGCTTCCCTGGACTAGGCCAGATCTCCCCCCTTAGGCCCCAGCTAGGATCGACTCACAGTAGCTTGTGGTTGCTTCAGGGAAGGCCCTCTTAGCTAGGGACGCTTCCCCATTTTAATGTGTGGTGTCAGGGACACAGTGAAGACGCCAAACAGTGATTGCGGCCTGTAGTCTGGAACCAGACCACCTCCATGTAAGAGACTCTGTATGGTGATATTATCCACGCCGGAATTCACCCCACGTGGAGGCGGACGCCATCGCAGACGACGTCGCTGGATCGGCAGATCCCTGTAGCTAAGTCAGCTAAGTACACCAACACTCCACAGAATAGCACTATCTCCTACACTTTTGGGTGGGGCGTAATATTGGGAGAAGGACATCAGGGTATTGGTACCTGGCACCCAATGTACTTTGAGGACACTTCATTGGTGTACTGTATGCCGTGACATATACTGTACATATATACTGTGTGTTACAGAGTACTGTGATATATGTTCAGTAAAGGTTGTTATTATCTACGTGTGTAGGTATTACTGTTTACATTGTTCCTGTGAGGAAAGAGCCGATCGCGCATGCGCAATAGGAAAGCACCAATCGCGCATGCGCAATAGGAAAGAGCCGATCGCGCATGCACAGTAGGAAAGAGCCAATCGCACATGTGCAGTAAGAAAGAGCCGGGGCCTTTTGCATGCTTTTCTGCGCCACTGAATGGGGGCAGTCATGTGGTGTGGGAGCAGTCAGGTGGTATAGGGGTCAGTCAGGTGATATCTGTGGGGAGAAGTCAGAGGGTATGCGGGGGGGGCTGTCAGTGGGCATGTGGGGGCAGGGATTTGTCTTCAGAGAGTGTCAAGTAGACTCTCTTCCCTAAATGGAGGCTGCCTCCCCCACCTTCCTGGCTTCTGAAAAGCTGCTGGAGGACAGGTCACCAGAGGGAGATCAGATGCTGCACTGCAGAAGCAGGATAGATCTGGATTATCATCTCTGAGCAGCAAAGGACCCAGCCAAGGACACAATATAGATGGGACAGGCCCTTTAATATGGGTCTGACCAGCAAACCGGGATTATTGGTAAATATGATATGTATATATACATATAGACCCATATTAAAGGGCCTGTCCCATCTATATTGTGTATCTATATATATATCTTTTCTGAAATGTCATCCAACCAGTTCAAGAACTTAGACAATTGGGATCTGCTGTTTTATTGTAGTGAACAAAAGACAGGGGGAGCCCAATGCTGCATCCAATTGACAAACATATAAAGTAATAAGTATAAAGTTTAAATACTTCAATAATAATAATATTTACTTGGTTATTTAGTTAAACCCTTTGGCCAAAGCGTCATAAGCCTGCATAACACGTCAAGGTATAACCAAAATTAATGCAGGTCCTAGCACTACACTGTGAACCCTTCCCTTTACCTCTGTATGAGGGGAAACAACCACAGTGAGTCCTGTCCATTCAGCAAAATGCTAGAACCTCCCAAGTTAAAAAGGTGGGGAGGGGTGAGCTCTGGGAGGAGGGACAACCTACCTCCAAACAACTGTTGCCAGTCAATAACTAAATTAACACACACATTCCCAGTTTTATTGTAGTGCTCTAGTACAGGAGTGGCCAACTCCAGTCCTCAAGGGCCAGCAACAGGTTAGGTTTTAAGGAAATCCCTGCTTCAGCACAGGTGGCTCAATCAAAAACTGATATCCTTAAAACCTGAGCTATTGGTGGCCCTTGAGGGCCGAAGTTGGCCACTCGTGCCCTATTACGTATGAAGAAAACTGCTGTAAAGTGTTATTACTCTCACAGGCTCTGGAGCAGTGCAAAGATGCAGGTCTGGTCAGATCCATTGGAGTGTCCAACTTTAACCGCAAACAGCTGGAGCTAATCCTTAACAAGCCGGGACTGAGGCACAAGCCAGTCTGTAACCAGGTAGGACCGTGTTTATAGTTGGCGCGCGACGGAGAGCATGGCATAAAACGCACTGACTCACCACCACAGCCGCCTCTCCGACTAAGACCCCCCGATAAAGCCAACCCCGTGAAACGTATGTAGGGTACGTCAGGCGTCACTTCCTGGTGGCGCTGGCTTAGTCGGAGAGGCGGCTGCGGTGGTGAGTCAGAGCGTTTTGGGAGCCTTCAATCGTGGGAAGCAGAACGCTCTGACTGAATACAATATATATTCAATAGTAGTTTTTCCTAAAATATCAATGTTTCAGGTGGCAAATATTAATTATCCACCATACCAAAGATGACCACAGGCTAAAAAGTTCTACATCATAGAATTTGTAGAGCTGTATCAATAATAATTGAATTATATTAAAGGCCGTTGCAGAAACATTACAGATCTGAGGTTCAACTCCAACAGAACCTACAAATCTGGTCAGTGAATCAATTGAACTGTTTCTACTCTAAATCAGATCTGTAGTACAGATCAAGGGTTAAATGTACTCGAGTCTAGATACCGGAGGTGGTTAATACCGGGGTACACTGCTATTGAAGTATAACAAATAAGATATATAATACCTGTAAATATTTTCATATACTATTTGATGCACCCAATAAGTTTTGGGGCTGCTGGTGTATTCATGTACCACATTTAGACAGATATTCAGATCTACTGGACTCACTAAGTGTTGTAGTGAATTCAATTGTATAACTACAATCATATGTATTATTTAAACAGTGATATACTGTACCAAGATTCTGTTGCGTCTAAAATCAGTATTCGCGCCTCTCCACGTTTTAGTTGTTTTTATTATATTTTGATTCATAGTTCTTTTTGCGTCAACCCCAACACATATATATTTTTAATTGATTTAAATAAAACTAGTCTTAATTTTCACTTAAGGGTGTCATCTTAGTGCAGCACCAAGGGACTCTTTCTTTCTTACATCTATACAATTACCTATTCCCTGCTAGCCCCACCCTTCTGTAATTGATACGTTGGGGTTTCTTCACATTGTACATTTGATTAACACCAGTTAGTGCCGGATACACGCCACCCCTTAGGGGGAATCCCAATTTCAAATAATAAGTATCTACCCAATTTGTCAGTTTTTTTATACAACCGCATCGCGATCTTATAATCATTACCCAACGCTTTGATTTATATTACAAAATATTAATACTTTTGTTGGCAATGGCCATACCATGTTGAACACATTGGTTCTCATCTTACCAAAGTTAAGCGACATCAAGCGCGGTAAGTACTGTGATGGGTGACCGCTTGAGAACAGTATTTTTCCCCCCTATAAACACTAGATTGTTGCAGACATCCTTAGCCATATATATATATATATATATATATAGTGGTTGACAAATCACCAAAAAATCTACTCGCCACACAAAAAAAATCTACTCGCCACCTAGTACCAAACGTGTGCTGCTTGGGCCAATATTTACTCGCCCGGGGGTTAAATCCACTCGCCCGGGGCGAGCAAATGTATAGGTTTGTCGAACACTGTATATATATATATATATATATACACAAGTTTCTGACTTGTAATTTATATATATATATATATATATATATATATATATATATATATATATATATATCTTATACTATATTAGTGAAAGCACTGTATGTTTGCCTGCCTGCATGCATGCCTGCCTGCTGGATGTCCGGTGTCCCTAGGGACAATGCCATTGCACCTTTGGCCTGTCACTCCGCCTCAGGCCATGCCCGCCCCCGCACCATGCCCGCCCCCGCACACCTGTCATTGGTCGGCCATGCCCGCCCCCCCGCACCATGCCCGCCCCCGCACACCTGTCATTGGTCTGCGGCCAGCACCCCGCACCATGCCCGCCCCCGCACACCTCTCATTGGTCTAAGGCCAACAACACTGACACACTGTCACACCCCTCACTGAGCTACACCACTGACACACTCTACCACCCCTCACTGAGCTTTGGGAATCGCTGCACCTAACCCTAACTGCTCTGAGACATTTGCACAACTGACAGATTTGAAACTTTTTTGGGACAACCCTGACCACCTGCTACCTCACCACCTTCTAACAATCAGGTACAGACTCTTCTCTCTATAAATACTCTTCTCTCTATAAATACACCCACATCCACACACCGCCTCTTCAAAACACCACCCTCGCACACCCCCACCCCACACTCTGCTCCAGGGCTACCGACTCAGCATTAACCACCATTAAACACCCCCCCCCCCCCCGCTCATCACCTCCACCGCATGGTGCTCATCCGGAGCCATACTGACTTGCCATTAACACCCCCCCCCCCCCTCACCTCCACCACGGACACCATTATTAACCCCCCCCCCCCCGCTCCTCACCTCCACCACGGACACCATTAACCCCCCCCAAACACCACCCCCCCCCCCCGGTCCTCACCTCCACAACGCCCACCGCATGGTGTTCATCCACACCCATACCCCCCGCTCCTCACCTCCAGCGCATGGTCCTCATCCGGAGCCTGAAAGACGCCATTAACCCCCCCCCCCCCCCCGCTCCTCACCTCCACCGCATCCTGCTCATCCGGAGTAAAATACACGCCATTAACAACACCCCCCGCTCCTCTCCTCCACCGCATGGTGCTTATCCGGAGCAAAAAATACCCCATTAACACCACCCGCCCCCCCGCTCCTCTCCTCCACCGCATGGTGCTTATCCGGAGCAAAAAATACCCCATTAACACCACCCGCCCCCCCGCTCCTCTCCTCCACCGCATGGTGCTTATCCGGAGTAAAAAACACGCCATTAACACCACCCCCCGCTCCTCACCTCCACCGCATGGATCAAAAAATACCCCATTACCACCACCCGCCTCCCTCCTCCACCGCATGGTGCTCATCCGGAGAAAAAAAAAACATTACCACCACCCGCTCCACCGCTCCTCTCCTCCACCGCATGGTGCTCATCCGGGGCCATACTCATCCACTCACCCACCCCCTTCATCCACTCACCCCCCCCTCCTCCACTCACCCCCCCCCTCCTCCACTCACCCCCCCCTCCTCCACTCACCCCCCCCCTCCTCCACTCACCCCCCCTCCTCATCCCCTACCCCCCCTCCTCATCCCCTACCCCCCCTCCTCATCCCCTCCCCCCCCCTCAACCACTCACCCTCCCTCCTCATCCACTCCATCCCCTCCTCATCCCCTCTCCCCCCCTCCTCATCCACTCAAACCCCCTCCTCATCCCCTCCCCCCCCTCCTCATCCCCTCCCCCCCCCCCCATCTCATCCCCTCTTCCCCCCATCTCATCCCCTCTTCCCCCATCTCATCCCCTCTTCCCCCCCCTCCTCATCCCCTCTTCCCCCCATCTCATCCCCTCTTCCCCCCATCTCATCCCCTCTTCCCCCCATCTCATCCCCTCTTCCCCCCCCCTCCTCATCCCCTCTCCTCATCCCCTCTTCCCCCCCTCCTCATCCCCTCTTCCCCCCCCATCTCATCCCCTCCCCCCCCCCATCTCATCCCCTCTTCCCCCCCCATCTCATCCCCTCCCCCCCCCCCATCTCATCCCCTCTTCCCCCCCCCTCCTCATCCCCTCTCCTCATCCCCTCTTCCCCCCCTCCTCATCCCCTCTTCCCCCCATCTCATCCCCTCCCCCCCCCCATCTCATCCCCTCTTCCCCCCATCTCATCCCCTCTTCCCCCCCCTCCTCATCCCCTCTTCCCCCCCTCCTCATCCCCTCTTCCCCCCCCTCCTCATCCCCTCTTCCCCCCCCTCCTCATCCCCTCTTCCCCCCCTCCTCATCCCCTCTTCCCCCCCTCCTCATCCCCTCTTCCCCCCCTCCTCATCCCCTCTTCCCCCCCTCCTCATCCCCTCTTCCCCCCCTCCTCATCCCCTCTTCCCCCCCTCCTCATCCCCTCCTCATCCACTCCCCCCCTCATCCACTCCCCCCCTCATCATCCCCTCCCCCCTCCTCATACACTCCCCCCCCTCCTCATACACTCACCCCCCACTCCTCATCCCCTCCCCCCCTCCTCATCCCCTCCCCCCCTCCTCATCCCCTCCCCCCCTCCTCATCCCCTCCCCCCCTCCTCATCCACTCCCCCCCTCCTCATCCCCTCCCCCCCTCCATCCTCATCCCCTCCCCCCCTCCATCCTCATCCCCTCCCCCCCCTACTCATACACTCACCCCCCACTCCTCATACACTCCCCCCCTCCTCATACACTCCCCCCCTCCTCATACACTCCCCCCCTCCTCATACACTCCCCCCCTCCTCATACACTCCCCCCCTCCTCATACACTCCCCCCCTCCCTCCTCCCCTCCATCCTCATCCCCTCCATCCTCATCCCCTCCCCATCCACTCCCCCCCCTCCCTCCTCATCCACTCCCCCCCTCCCTCCTCATCCACTCCCCCCCTCCCTCCTCCCCTCCATCCTCATCCCCTCCATCCTCATCCCCTCCCCATCCACTCCCCCCCCTCCCTCCTCATCCACTCCCCCCCTCCCTCCTCATCCACTCCCCCCCTCCCTCCTCCCCTCCATCCTCATCCCCTCCATCCTCATCCCCTCCCCATCCACTCCCCCCCCTCCCTCCTCATCCACTCCCCCCCTCCCTCCTCATCCACTCCCCCCCCCCTCATCCCCCCCTCACCCCCTCCCCATCCACTCCCCCCCCTCCCTCCTCATCCACTCCCCCCCCTCCCTCCTCATCCACTCCCCCCCCCCTCATCCCCCCCTCACCCCCCCCCACAACATCACCCCCCCCCCACAACATCACCCCCCCCCCAGCCCACATCATCCCACCCCCCCACCACACATCACCCACAACCACATCCACCCCCCCCCCCAGCACACATCACCCCCCCACCCCACATCCCCCACGGCCACATCCCCCACCCTCCCACGCCCACATCCCCCACGCCCACATCCCCCACCCTCCCACCCCACATCCCCCACCCTCCCACCCCACATCCCCCACATCCCCCACCCTCCCACCCCACATCCCCCACGCCCACATCCCCCACCCTCCCACCCCACATCCCCCACCCCACCCCACATCCCCCACCCCACATCCCCCCACCCCACATCCCCCACGCCCACATCCCCCACCCTCCCACCCCACATCCCCCACATCCCCCACCCTCCCACCCCACATCCCCCCACCCCACATCCCCCACGCCCACATCCCCCACCCTCCCACCCCACATCCCCCACGCCCACATCCCCCACCCTCCCACCCCACATCCCCCACATCCCCCACCCTCCCGCCCCACATCCCCCACGCCCACATCCCCCACCCTCCCACCCCACATCCCCCACGCCCACATCCCCCACCCCACATCCCCCACGCCCACATCCCCCACCCTCCCACCCCACATCCCCCACCCTCCCACCCCACATCCCCCACCCTCCCACGCCCACATCCCCCACGCGCACATCCCCCACCCTCCCACCCCACATCCCCCACCCTCCCACCCCACATCCCCCACGCCCACATCCCCCACCCTCCCACCCCACATCCCCCCACCCCACATCCCCCACGCCCACATCCCCCACCCCACATCCCCCACATCCCCCACCCTCCCACCCCACATCCCCCACGCCCACATCCCCCACCCTCCCACCCCACATCCCCCACGCCCACATCCCCCACCCTCCCACCCCACATCCCCCACATCCCCCACCCTCCCACCCCACATCCCCCACGCCCACATCCCCCACCCTCCCACCCCCCACGCCCACATCCCCCACCCCACATCCCCCACGCCCACATCCCCCACCCCACATCCCCCACGCCCACATCCCCCACCCTCCCACCCCACATCCCCCACGCCCACATCCCCCACCCCCCCACCCCACATCCCCCACATCCCCCACCCCACATCCCCCACGCCCACACACATCCCCCACCCCACATCCCCCACCCCACATCCCCCACCCTCCCACCCCACATCCCCCACGCCCCCCCTCCCACCCCACATCCCCCACCCTCCCACCCTCCCACCCCACATCCCCCACCCTCCCACCCCACATCCCCCACCCTCCCACCCTCCCACCCCACATCCCCCACCCCACATCCCCCACCCTCCCACCCTCCCACCCCACATCCCCCACCCCCCATCCCCCACCCCCCCCACCCCACATCCCCCCACCCCACGCCCACATCCCCCACCCTCCCACCCCCCACCCCCCCCACCCCACATCCCCCCACCCTCCCACCCCACGCCCACATCCCCCACCCTCCCACCCCACATCCCCCACGCCCACATCCCCCACCCTCCCACCCCACATCCCCGACGCCCACATCCCCCACCCTCCCACCCCACATCCCCGACGCCCACATCCCCCACCCTCCCACCCCACATCCCCCACGCCCACCCTCCCACCGAACATCCCCCACGCACACATCAACCCCCCCCCCCCACGCCCACATCGCGGGATGCTCCTCACCTCCCCAACTCACCTCACACACACAACAGTCACACACACCCACACAACACCACCTCATCCACACACAACACTCCTGTGCTTATACGCCACACACAACAACTATTCAACAATCCCCTAACTCCCAACAACACCCTAACCACTGGAAACACACCTCCCCTTCACCTTGCTCCTAGACACACTACACTCAATTAAATTTAAATTAACACGGCTGACCACCAAACACCCTTTGACATCAACCCCCCACCCCCCCCCCAAACGTGTACAGCAACACACCCCCTACGCCACGCTAACTCAGGTCTTCGTTTAAATAAATTATATTTGGAACTTTACAAACAATTTCACCAACACACACTTCACGATTACATCAAATACACTACTCTCAACAATGGACATAAACATATTTCAACAAGCCTTTACAACAATTACATTTTCATAACTAACAAACTTAACAATTAACATACACTTAACAAAATTTCCCTCATATACATGTGCTTTCTACTCTTTTTCTTTCACAAATACAATTTTTATATATATTACATAACATTCACATAACATTACAAGTTTACAATACAACATTTACACATACTTATTCACGCTTCACATCCCGGGCAACGCCGGGTCTCTCAGCTAGTATATATATAATTACAAGTCAGAAACGGAAAGAAAAAAAAACAGAAAGTAAGCTGCGTTTTGTTTTTTCTTGCAATCTTAGAAAAAGGTATTTCACAATCTTTTCACCCTCATCCAGATCCCTCAAAAAAATATAAAGGAACATTTAGAAACGGAATTGGGATATCGTCACAAATCTCTAAACATCATAGTGCTTGTCCATGATGCTTGTTGTCTGTCACCGAACTGTCAACTGGAAAAACATTGTCTGAGACATTTAAGAATGATAATAATAATAATAATAATAATAATAAGCCCAGTAGCATAGCCAAGTCTCTCCCCCCCCCCCTGCTTCTTGTTGTTTATCATGCTGAAGGTGCACTGTGCCTGTTACGTGCTGACATGAGCAGTATATTTCTTCCCTCTGCAGGTAGAATGTCACATCTACCTGAATCAGAGCAAACTGCTGGCTTTCTGCAAGTCCCAGGACATCGTGCTGGTGGGATACTGCATGCTGGGGTCCGGCAGGGATGAGGAGTGGTAAGAGGCAGCTTGGAACAGGGCTTTCACACGGTGGCCCGTATTTAGTAAGCAATGCCATTCCATAAGACACCTGCAGGTTCCAGAAGACACTTGAATAAGTTGGAAGGTCTCCTCCAACACCAGAAAGTGGCCTAAGACGTCTTAGTAAATATTGTCCTGTGTAGTCTATTCACTTGAATAAGTGAAGTCTTATGGGATAACACTGCTTAGTAAACATGGGCCTATGCTTTGCAATGTTTTTGCTGGTTCCCACTTACAATGAATGGGTTAAAGTAGATACATCTGAGCATTTTATTTTTTTCAAATACAAAACATAAAAACAAACAGTTGTACTTTGATGTGTGGTCCCCGAAAAGTGAGCCGTTGGGCTGACTCTCTAACTAGGGGATTCCTCTTTTCCAGGGTTGACCAGAATTCACCTGTTCTCCTTGAAGATCCCGTGTTGAACACAATTGCTAAAAAATACAAAAAGTCCTCCGCGCAGGTAGCGCTGCGTTACTTCCTGCAGCGCGGCGTTGTGGTCCTGGCAAAGAGTTTCAACCCCATGCGGATCAAACAAAACTTTCAGGTAAGAAGGAGACAAGGCGCGGACACAGTACAGAATATGTATCAGAAATGGTGCTCTTTGCTCCTTGGCGTGTGATGCAAGAATGTCATGTTAACTGTCACGGGAGACTCCTGTGGCGGGTAGGATCTCGGTGGCCGGAACAGCACGAGCGTAGTAGGGGTCACAAGCAGAGGTCCAAGGCAGGCGGCAGGCAGCGAAGTCAGGTACAAGCAGGGGTCCGAGGCAGGCGGCAGGCAGCGAAGTTAGGTACAAGCAGAGGTCGGCAACGAGGAGACTGGAACAGGACAGGCGGGGCAGGACAGGGACTAAGAACAGGGAGCAGGGACTGAGACCGGGGAGCAGGAATAACCAGGGACAAGCCAGATTACTAGCAAGGGCTTTTACTGTGAGCAGACTCAAATACAGGTACAGGTACAGGAAACAGGTCAGGATCAAAGACAGGCATGAGCATACTGCAGGAGTCTGACTAGCAAGCAAAGGCAAAAGCAACAGACAGGAAGCAAGCTATAAAGGACAGAGACAGGAGCAACAAGAAGACAGACAGACAGAGGAACCCAGAGCCAACAGAAGACAGCAGCACACCCAGTGGACAAGGAAGCTATGGCTAGGCAGGAGGTCTAGGCAATCCTGACATTACTCCCCCCTCTCAGGAGCGTTCTCCGGACGATCCTCCAGGCTCTTCCCGGAGGCCTTGATGAAACGGCGACTCAAGGTGACCCACCTCTGGTGGCTTGTCAGTGGGCAGAGGGTACTCCAGATCATTGTCGTGCACAATCTGGAAGTTCTTCACAGATGCGTGTGTGACACGCCCGTGGAAGTTGAACACGTAAGACTGAGTGTCATCATTCCACACGGGGGCCTTATTGTGCAGCTCGATGATGTTCTCCTGACACTTGTTCTGCCATTTAGACAGCAGGCTCTCCGAATCATTGTGTGGCTGGAAAGGGATGCGCTCGTGATTGAAATTCTTTCCGGGAATGAGAACCGCCATCTTCCGGGGACCCTTAAACCCGAGGACGTTAGTTTCATAGCAAATAGCCGCCAGTTCTTGCCGGGACGCTGCATTCTCTGACTGTCCCTGAGCCCTGGCTGGGCTAACACCGCGGTCAAACACTGTAAACTTGGTCCCCATTAGGTTGGATCGGAGTTTGCCAGTAAAGCTGCCCGCCTCCCGGGACATGTCGGTCGGATCAATAGATATGAAGTAGTTGGACGTTTTACTCTTCTTTCTCTTCCTCCCAGCGAGAAGAAAGAGCTTGTGGTTTTCGTCCCGCTCCAGGTGCATGTAGTAGGTGGGGTACAGTCCTCGGTCCATCACTTTCTTGTCTCGGCTGATCCGACATCTGACGGTGACACCGCGTGGCGCGGGGCGCAGAACAAACTCCTTCAGGTCGCCCACTTCCCCCACGTCTCCAGGAGGACTGAGAGGGGATGTCTCTGTGGAACCAGAGTCTGAAAGAGACTTTCTGCTGGAGGCAGAACCGGGCCGTGCTCTCCCAGACCTCTCCTCCTCCAGCGAGGCTCTGGTTATGCTCAGTGTGACCTTCAGCTCCTCATGCTGTTCTTTGGGGACACACTGGGTACTCAAATACTCTTCCAGCATCTTTATCTTGTAGGCAGTCTGGAAACTTTCCTCCTGCAATACTCGCTGTCTCTCTTCAGCATTCACCCATCTCTCCTTGGCGTCCTGTAGATGTGCACGTAGTTCTCGCAGCTGACTCTGCAGCATATTCTCTGCCTGAGTGCGCCGCTCCAGGGAGACACGTTCCTCTTGCAGCACTCTCTCTGCATTCTGCAGTGCTGTCTGCATATCCAACTTTTCCTGGGCCAACTGCTTCTTCTCCTAATTCATGGAGTTTCTTATCTCCTTCACTGACCTGGACACAGAGATTCTTGCACTTCTGGGTTACCATTTCAAAACTGCTATTTAATCCTTCGAAGATCTCTCTCAAAGAACGTAGTTCTATGTTGAAGTGGCAATTCTTCTCCTCAGAGGCTTCCAGTCTTGCGCCAACTTGAGCCATGAAATTCTGGTACTGCGCATTATCAGCATAGGCCTTCTCCAGCTTACTTGACAGGATTACCCTGTCCCTCTCCAACTGCTCTCTTTCTTTCTCCTGGAGAACACACTTAGCAATTGCTGAAGATAGACAGCTTTGTAGTGCAATCTTGGCCTCTTGCTCCTTATCTAAACGTTCATAAAGACAATCAATCGCTTTCTGTGCAGCTTGAAGCGTCTGAGTAGGAGCATCTTTCTTCTCTTCCACTATTCTTGGGCTACGTCTGTGAGTTGCCTTAAGCTGCAGCATATCTCTTTCATCAAATGCAGACTCTGAGGTTAAATTTTCATTCTTAATTCCTTCTGCAACTTCCACAGTAATGCCTCCCTTCTTCTTCTTCTTCTTCTTCCTTGCTTTGAGAAGTTCTGAAGAATCAGTGGTACTGTGTTCACATTTACTGCTCAAGACTGTTTGAGTGGGAGCCATAATTAAACCACACTTCCCAAGACACCAGTAAAGAGGAAATGTGTTTTTAAAACAGAAGCATTAGAATGAACAACAGGAATATTAGACACAGAGAGACACAAGATAGGAGAGCTGACCCTTAAAGACTTTAACATCAGTCACAGAGATTATAAATGCAAGGAAAAAACATAGACAGAGAAACCTGCAGTTATATCTGAATCTTTAGGCATTAGGCATAGGGATATCATACAGACAAAGAAAACCTGCAGTTGAATCTGAAACTTTTGATATCAGGCATAGAAATATCATAGACAGCAGGAAACTAATACAGAGAAAATTTATAGTTAGATCTGAAACTTTTGACATTGAACATAGGAATATCAGATAGAGAACCCTGCAGTCAAATCTGAAACCTTTGATATCAGGCGTAGGGATATCATATGTTGCAGAGAAACAAACTTTAGGGGAACTTGCAGGTAAACCTGAAACCTTAGAACCAATCATATGAAAAACTATAGATGCAAGAAAATCAAAGCATGCAGCAACAAAATAATGGGAGCACTTTTGTCTTTTGAAATGAAGACCCTGTGAACAGCAGTAAATCAAGGTAACCGTCCTAAATAGAAATGTGAGTCTGAAAATCTGCAGTGGCCCACCCACAATGCAGAGACAATTCTTGTCCAGGTAATGAAAGTCTCAAAATGGCAAAAACAGGTACTGCAGGGAAGGGTCTTTTTTGTAATAGGGAATTCTTCTCAGGGAGAAAGTGGCACAAAAAACCCTGCAGAAACCTTTGCAAAAATAAACATCTCAAAGAAAGCTGCAATAGTCGGTAGTAACAGTTCTAGTCTCAGAAAAAATGTTTTTTCGTTATGAACGCAATAATTCTTGCAGAACACTTAGCAGCAACGACAAAAAAACCTTTCAAAATCCCAACTTGGATTTCCAAAAAAGAAACGAAAGTACTTATCTTCAACCATGCGGATGTGGTCTGCTGCAGCAGGCAGGAAAGGGTGCAGGCAGAAGAAGAATCTGTTCCAGCGAGATCCAGAAGTGGCCTTTGCTTTCTGTCACGGGAGACTCCTGTGGCGGGTAGGATCTCGGTGGCCGGAACAGCACGAGCGTAGTAGGGGTCACAAGCAGAGGTCCAAGGCAGGCGGCAGGCAGCGAAGTCAGGTACAAGCAGGGGTCCGAGGCAGGCGGCAGGCAGCGAAGTTAGGTACAAGCAGAGGTCGGCAACGAGGAGACTGGAACAGGACAGGCGGGGCAGGACAGGGACTAAGAACAGGGAGCAGGGACTGAGACCGGGGAGCAGGAATAACCAGGGACAAGCCAGATTACTAGCAAGGGCTTTTACTGTGAGCAGACTCAAATACAGGTACAGGTACAGGAAACAGGTCAGGATCAAAGACAGGCATGAGCATACTGCAGGAGTCTGACTAGCAAGCAAAGGCAAAAGCAACAGACAGGAAGCAAGCTATAAAGGACAGAGACAGGAGCAACAAGAAGACAGACAGACAGAGGAACCCAGAGCCAACAGAAGACAGCAGCACACCCAGTGGACAAGGAAGCTATGGCTAGGCAGGAGGTCTAGGCAATCCTGACATTAACTCAGTTAAATGTATGATTTTTACATTTTATTTACAGTCTCTAAGTGCAACACAGTATGTATGTTCATTATTAATATTAAAATATATTCTTCAGTGCTTATTTTTTACATTTTGAGTGCAGGAAACCCCATATCTACACTATTTAGGTCTGTGGGATTTATAGGTTTCACTATTAGTCCACATTTCTGTTCATTGGTGGTGCTGCCTGTCACTTTTGGTTTTCTATACAGTATATGTTTGTTTTTTTAGCTCTTTGACTTCCAGTTACTTCCAGAAGACATTAAAGCCATTACTGCCCTCAACAGAAACCTGCGCTATGTTGATGCAAAATAGTAAGTACAGTTATTGGGGTTTCATTTGATTCCTAAGGACCCTAAATGGTAAACTTCTAATGAAATTGGGTTTATTTAGCATAATATAATATTTCCTCTTGGAATTTTTATTGCCCATTGTAAATTCTTGTAAATAAAATGTGCATATCAGTTTTTTCTCTGTTTCCTAATCCATCAGCCTCTCCCATTGGTCCCTAGAATCTTAGGCCTAGGTGTTATCGGTGTAACGCCAATTGTATTTATCATCCTATTCACTAAAGCCATATCGCAACCGTTAAAGCAATGGTAAGGGTTTTTGAAGTGAAACTTCTTTAGTGGCACCTATTCTGATGGGGTAAAACGGGAGAGATGGGGGACAAATGTGAAACGGAAGTGACATCACGGCTCCCCCATCCCTCCCCCCCCACATGCCTGCTGTGACATATGGCGGCGGCGGCAATAGCCGCCGGCGCCGCTCCTAGCGGCCACCGTTCCCCCACGCACCCGCTGTGACATGCGGCGGCGGCGGCGATGACAGCTGCCGGTGCAGCTCCTAACGGCCGCCGATAACCCCATACGTCCGCTGCCATGGGTATACCAAGATGGCTGGCGCAGAGCTTCCGGTGCTGCGGGTGTGGGTGTAGTTAGATGGTGGAAGCCCCGCAAGTCCTCCGGCTGTGAAAGGAGGAGCCGCTGCTCAGCCTCTCTCCTCCCTAACTCCGCTTCCCCTTCCCTGTGTCCCGCTGACTGAGCGTCGCCGGGGCCGGAGGAGGAGAGCCGCCATTCCCCCCACACGTCCACACAAACATGGGAGGTTGAGGCGCATGCGCAGATTTGACCGCCGGGTCCCTCAGGTTGAGGCGCATGCGCAGATTTGTCCGCCGGGTCCCTCAGGCCAGGAAGCTATCTGCGAGCATGCGCACAATCGGCCGTTGATGCGAGGCAGCGCATGCGCAGAGTCGCCCGCCCCTCGTAGCAGCGTCGGAGGCTGAAGCGGAAGCGGCGCCGAGAGTGGAGATTCAGCTGTCCCCATCCCTCCCCGATCCACCCGATTGAACGATGACAGGACAGCACAGCACGGGGGTGGGGTGTTGGTGGCGGTGACAGGCCAAGAAACATAAAGAGACCGAGTGTACCCTGAGACACCCCCCCTATCCCCCCCGCCACCACTGCCTCCATGTCGCAGGGGGGGGGGACTGCTGAAAGGGGCTGGGGGCAGGACAAGGGTGCTGAGGGGCAGTACAAGGGTGCTGGGGGGCAGGACAAGGATGCTGGGGGGCAGGACAAGAGTGCAGGGGGGCAGGACAAGGGTGCTGGGGGCAGGACAAGGGTGCTGGGGGGCAGGGCAAGGGTGCTGGGGGGCAGGGCAAGGGTGCTGGGGGGCAGGGCAAGGGTGCTGGGGGGCAGGACAAGGGTGCTGGGGGGCAGGGCAAGGGTGCTGGGGGGCAGGGCAAGGGTGCTGGGGGGCAGGGCAAGGGTGCTGGGGGGCAGGGCAAGGGTGCTGGGGGGCAGGACAAGGGTGCAGGGGGGCAGGACAAGAGTGCAGGGGGCAGGACAAGAGTGCAGGGGGCCAGGGCAAGGGTGCTGGGGGGCAGGCAGGACAAGGGTGCAGGGGGGCAGGACAAGAGGGCAGGGGGCCAGGGCAAGGGTGCTGGGGGGCAGGGCAAGGGTGCTGGGGGGAGTCAGGAGAGAGGGGGCAGGACACAGACAGAGAGACATACACATCACACATACACTGAGACACACACACATTGACTGACACACATACACACTGACTGACACACACACACACACACTGACTGACGTACACACACACATACACTGACTGACGCACACACAGACACACACTGACTGGCGCGCACACTGACACGCACACTAACACACACACGCACACTCTGACGCACGCACACACACTCTGACGCATGCACACACACTGACTGACGCACACAAACACACACACTGACTGACGCGCACACACTGACACACACTGACACATGCACGCACACTCTGACACACGCACACTAACACACGCATGCACACTGACACACACACGCACCCTCTGACGCACGCACACACACACACACCCCAGTGATGCACCGAACACCGCCCCAGAATGATGTGCCTGTTCCCCCCTGAACCACCTCCCACCCCCGACCCCTTTGAGCTCTCCCACCCGCTCAACATCCATGATGCCAGTACTGCTGCCAATAAACATGACCCGCCAATCAAATTTAGTCATTCTCTAAGCAGTAATAATATTATTGTTACTTTATATGTTGCTGACAACACACAAAGAGGTTTCACTTACTATGCGCGTGCACAGCACACACAGTTTTTTTTCACAACTGTGATATCTCACTCTTTTTAATGAGACTTATGCAAATGAGTAATTAACGACAAATTACCTACCCCGTCCCCCCTCTCCCCAACACACCCTTTGGCTAGCAGGGCTGTAAGCCCTTCATATAGATGGGGGTTTTAGGTGTGTTGGTGTTGGGGTAGTAGGAGTGGGTGATGGGGTTGAAGGTTCCAGTGGTGGAAGTGGTTAGGTTTCCAGGGGGTGATGGAGGTGGGGGTTAACTTGTTGTTTGCCATAGCAGTAAGTAAGTCGTTACCAAACAATGCCTTACTAGCCTATGTGGTATGCAAGAGGGGTAAATAGGGCGTGTGAGGGTGTTTGTGTAGTATTTTAACCTGTATTGCCTATGCATTGGAAATCCATCAGGTACTGTATAAAGGGTGAAATACTTCTCTGCAATAGGATAATGTAGTGATTTGCATTAGACCAGCGGTGCGCAAACTGGGGGGCGCGAAACTTCCGGCGGGGGGGCGCGGGGTTTACAGAGGCCCCGCGCGCTTCCCGAAGGCACTTAAATTAAGTGCCGGGGGAGCTGCAGGGCCTCTGTAAACCATACTTACCCGTGACTCCGGCGGCTTCCTTCTTGCATCGCCATGGCAACATTTTGACGCCGCAAGGTCATGTGACGTCACGTTGCTATGGCAACGTGACGTCATGACGCCGGAGGGCGGGTAATTGGGGGTTAGGGGGGTTAGAGAGGGGACCGCCGGCAGGGGGGCGCAGGGAAAAAAGTTTGCGCCCCCCTGCATTAGACTATGTTCATTTTTGCAGTTAGTTAGGAAATCGGGATTGTGACTATCGCAATTCTCATGCATTACTGCCAAAAAGCCATATTCAAATGAATTTGATAACATACAGTGATCATTGATATCTAATTCTTAGTGACTATGTCCCTTCATTAATGGGAAGACAGGTAATAGTTTTTTTGGGATTTCATTATTGATATATCAGAGTTATGTGTCCCATTGATTGGCACTGTGTCACAATTAATTTTTGCAATTGGTTTCTGTAGCTGGATGGACCACCCTATGTTCCCATTCAATGATGAATATTAAAGGGATAAGAAAAATATTCACACCCCCTGATGACCTGCAGCAAACGCATGTGCACGATTTCGACTGGTGAGGATGTGGCTGTTACTTCAATATGAGAATTCAATTATACATTTTTAATACCATATGGGACTGTTGAGGCAATGTATGAAATGAACCTTCTATGTGCGGTGATTACAGTAGATGGAAGACACTTTGCAGCACACACTTTTCTTTACTCCTTGTTTCAACTTCTTCTTGTTATAACTCCACACTTAATCCAAACTGCACAAGATCAAAATGCAATTCACTCATACAGCTCAACACACGCAAGCTCAGGATTCACTACAAGCCTCTGTTCAAAGCCAGACATGGTGTTTTGGTCATGTGCAGTTTGGATTAAGTGTGGAGTTATAACAAGAAAAAGTTGAAACAAGGAAGGTGTGAAACAAGAAAAAAGAAGTCTTCACCCTCCGTAACCCGGCGTTTAAGGAAGCTCTCGACCCGCGACGTCATCCATTGCAACCCAACTCCATCCTTCATGAAGAACAGCATCAGGAAACACTGTTTGGAGAAAAAAAGTTTACAGCCATCGACGTGGACAACGTGACTGGTTTTCACATCCATAAATATATATATATATATATAATATATATATATATAATATATATATATATATATACTGTATATATATATATATATATATATATATATATATATATATATATATATATATATATATATATATATATATATATATATATATATATACGGTACTGGTATTGTACTGTTCTATTTGCGCCTGGGATTTGATTTGTTTGTTCAATTTGCGTTATTTACATGCTTGCTCGTGGTTGTAAAATGAGATATGTAGGCTTAACTACCAGACCATTCAAACATAGAGTGCTGGAACATATCAGACTAATTATTCAAAAAAGATCAGACACATCCTGTGTCGAAACACTTCAGTGTCTGTCAGTCTGGCAGCCAGAAGGACTTTAAATGTGTGGCAATTGAGCATGTTAAGTCACATTTGCGAGAAGGGAACAAAACTTCTGTTCTATATCAAAGAGAGGCTTACTGGAGTTTCTCTTTGCACACGTTAATATCTAATGGTCTCAACACCGAACAATCAATGAACACCTAAAGCTACGCTTATAGTGCCGGCGTCACGACGGCGACGTCTGGGTACGGTCGCTGGAAAAATCAAATTGAGATGACTTCCAGCGATCGCGACCAAGCCGTCACGCCGTCGCGTCGCGTCGCACTAACTATAAGCGCACGGGATGGTGGAAATGCATTTGTTTTGATGCAACGTCATGTCGCTCTCGCCGGCACTATAGGCGCAGGCTAATGGTCTCAACCCTGAATGGGACCTTAAATATTTTCTATAATGGAAATATTAATATTCTAAGATACTCCACTTGTAACATAGGATATTTGTCCTATTACATCTCCCTCCACTTTTTCATCTTAATATTATCTTGACTTAAACATGTTCCTTCTAAAACCACTAAGTCACCAAACTACACTACAATGTTCCTAATGAGATACATTTTATAGTACTTATTTACTAATTGTATCTGTTAGTCCATATCCAGCAGAAACTGTCTGGACCCTGTTCGAATGATACATTTGGCCCCAGGCATCTAGTAACACTGGTTTGTCATATAAAACATAAATTGATTGAACAAGTTTATCTTGTCTCCATATAATTCTGTATCATTATTGTTTGATTCTATATGATTGTTTTTAAAAACAAACTTTATAACCGTCCATTCCAGTGTTCTTTTCATACCAATGTCCAGATATTAGAAGATTTTTCTCTAAATTACTGGTTTAATGACATGTTTATGGTTCTGTATTTAATGAATATTATTAACACAATATGTATATCACTTATTTCAACTTTACGAAATTATGCATGAACTTTTTTTCATTATGAATAGGTTCAAATGATGTATTGGATGTTTATGTTATATAGATCTCTTTATATTTGAATTTCATTAGAGATCGACATATACTTACATTAAATTTCTCTATGGGATATGTCACTATTTCCTTACATAGTGATCAATATATACTAATTTAATAGATATGCAGATTTCTAAGTATATACTTTGCAATATAACATTAATGGTCTCCATTTGTGTCTGTTTTTGCTGTTTTTTCACAATTAATTATTGATTGGCATCAGTTGTCTCTTTTTATTTGTGGGAGATATAAATAGTTTACCCCTCCCTCACCTGTATACTCTTTGAGAAAGCGCCATAGGGGGTGTGAAACGCGTGGGAGGAGAGTCTTTCTGTTTTGTCCATGTTTTTTATGTATACCAATAAATTGGTTTTAATTTTCCTTGCTGGTGGGATTTTTCTGGAGTGGCCGTCTCTGCGATCTATACAACCTTTCTACCAAAAATAGATTGTAAGTTCTATGGGGCAGGGACTTGTGCCTGCAAATCGTCTATGTGCCGTCTGGGAGGTCTGGGACCGTTTTGTTTTGTCTGGAGAGATATCCGGAAATAGGGAGTCCCCAGAGCTAAAAAAATACTGCCCCTTTGCTCTGGGGGAAACCTTACTATCGTTTTAAACCTGTAAAAAGTGCTGCTTTAACCGAATTTAGATTTATTTTTTCTATATAGCATTTGTTGGTCAGAACCTCAGAACCTGATTAAACCTGGTCCCTGGAGGTTGACATCTCTGTCTGGGGGATATTGATTTTAATACAGAACATTTTAATTAATTAATTTTGACTTCAGAGAATAAAGAAATAATAATAATTTTTCTTACAAAGCCTAACAGTGTATGCAGCGCTGTACATATAATGTTTCAGGCACAATTATGCCCTGACCTGCAGCGCTTACAATATACTTTTTGGTGCCTCGGGCTCAGGGAGAGTCGGCTCTGTGATTGGAGAACATAGTTCAATGATAGTGCTCTAATGACCATAGGTGATAAACATGTTATCAATGGCAATTTCTTGATTGAAGAGGAACACTGGGCTGGGTGTGTGATAAATGAGTGAGTGCTAAGGTATATAGGTGGGCGTGCTCTGTGATTGGGACTGGGATCACCTGTTTTAAGGGCAGTGTCCTTAACACTGAGCTACTCCATGAATGTGCCTGCTTCCCAGCGTCTGAGTCCTGACAATACTGAAGCCTTCTGGGGAATAAAAGGGAAGGGACCGATGACATGGGGGCATAAATAGCCCCTTTATGCGCTCTCTCCTTCCTCTTCCTCCTCCCCTCAGGCGCGGTTTCCATCTCTGTGAATTAAATCTCCATGCGGGTGTTGGAGGGGTCTCTCGACTCAGCAGCTGGAGGGGCGGAGGGGTGGATGGGGTGTCTTAGAGTGTTTGAAGGGTTTCTCACATTGTACTGTTAAAGCTGTTATTATGTATAATAATAATAATAATGTGTACATTAATTGATGTCTCTGGTGTGGAATTTGCCATTCTGCCAGAGCAGCGGCTCTTTGGGGCTTTGCATAATGGGGTGGAGGTGTTGCCGGTTGGCCCTAGTAAAGATGGTGCAGCCTACTACTGTACATGGTGGGTTGAGGATTTGCTCTTGGCTAGGATCGGCAGGCTTGAAGGGCAGTTTCCTCTTTTGGGGGTCTGGTGGGACCTACTTTGGGAACGGTCAGGCTGCGTCTGTACCCTTGGAGTTGTGAGCAGGTTTTGCGAGCCAATTCCCTCATTACATGTTGGTTCTTGTTATCATCAGGTTTTCTCATTAAAAGCTGTGGCCTTTCCTGCCAACCTGGTGTTTGGGTCATTTATAGGGCTATCTGCAAGGTGGGCTGTATATCATTGTTGGGGGAGGAGGGGGGTTACATGAGTCCTAGGTCATGTCAGTAATGATTGTAAATCCAATCAGGTGGTTGACGCGTGATAGTACTAAGGGGTAAAAACTGCCACTACTTTATTTTGCAAACACACAATACCACGATATTTGTATAGAAAGCAGGATATGTTTTAGAAAGACTCTCTCCTATTCTATTTTTAAAGCATATTATATACATCTTTCTAAAATTAGGTCAAAAAAAGTTTTTTTACCAAATGTATAACAGGTTTCAAATTTCTCAAAAACCTAATATCACTTATAATCTGAACCCAAAGTGGCTAAACATCTATATTTTTACATGAATATTTATATACAATGATACAATGCTGGATAATTACTGTATGCAGGGCAAATTATGTGGTCAGGATAAAAAAGAAAAAGTTAAGGAAAGTACAGATACAAAATGATTTAGTAAAATGAAACAATGCGCGCAGTTCCAATAGGTTCCCTTGATATTCAAAATGGGTGGTCTCCCTCTGCTGCTTCCACGCTCCCGTGATCAGCGTGGTTTTGCAAAAAGAAAGCGCAAAAAGGGAAAACACACAGTCAGTAAAAGATAAAGGTTATTATGTTAGACTAAAAAAAAAATGCATCATAAAATTGGCTTAATAAAAATAGATCCACATGGACCCAAAGTCCCACAATCATGAAGCACTAATGGGGGGGTCCCTGATTCCAAAACCCTCGGATCTAATGGTGGAAAAAACAGTCCTGGGATAATGCTGGATGTTGTTACAGGAATTCCCTTACCTGGCATGGGGTGCGGTCTCTGTCCAAACACAAAGTAAGTGTAACAACATCCAGCATTATCCCAGGACTGTTTTTTCCACCGTTAGATCCGAGGGTTTTGGAATCAGGGCTAGTCACTAAGCAGTATTCTGCCATAACACATCATGCATGTCAGTGGGATGTAAGGTGTCTGCCAGTCACAGAAGGTTTATTATAACAGAATGCTGCTTAGTAAATATGGGCCCAATCTGTATAAAAAGAGCGTCTTTGCAATGAGCTCAGTTGCTAAATGTCTAAATGTATTTGGGGTTCTGCGGCTCCTCCATCGTCGTGGATGCAGGCTGTATAAACGCCACAGCGCTTGTCTTCAATATTCATCATGAAATGGGTACTCTGGGTGTTCCTTCATTCTGCAAATGGTTAAAAACAAAGCACAAAATGAGCACGTGCGTGTGTTTCTAAGCACCCTGTGTGGGACCTGTGGGAGAATTGGGCACCATTCAGCACCAAAATGTTTCTCTCTTTCGCCAATACTAACAATTAACATTTCTGAAAATGTCCTGCTCATTTTTTTTGCCCAGAACTGCATCTTGGATGTGGAATTATTTCAGTGAATAATGGGAATATCTACGGTATTTAACTGTGTCATTCAACTGTGTTTAGATCATTTTGTCCTAAATCTCAAGAATAGGGATGGACAATTTTGTCACGTTGGTTCACATAACGGTCTTAATCCATAATGGTTATGAAAAGCAGCTTTACACAGAAAGGGTTAGGAACAGGGGGAGTTTGCAGGGCATTGCAAAGTATTGTTTTTTCACCTGCATGGTCCAGTGTTGTTAGATACAGTAGCAGCTGTGTTATACACAAGTACCAATTAATATCCAGGAAAATAACTTACTCTTTGAATGGCCCATAGTGCAGGTTTTTGTCAAGTCCATTCAGTGTTTTTATGTCTTCTGGAGTTAGCACAAAGTCAAAGACCTGCCCAGAGAAAGGAGTTGGAAGTTTCAGACAGTTATATCCCTACTGTACAAGGTTTGCAGGTGCGATATTTGCCTCAGTGAGTTAAGATAATTGAATTGTGTGGTAGTAGAATCAGAGCAGGATGTCATTTCTCTCCACAAGGACTTGGAGAGACTGGAAACTTGGGCAGGTAAATCGCAGATGAGGTTTAATACTGATAAATGTAAGGTTATGCATTTGGGAAGTAAGAATAAACAGGCGACTTACAAATTAAATGGAGATAAATTAGGGGAATCCTTGATGGAAAAGGATTGAGGAGTGCTTGTAGACAGCAGGCTTAGCAATAGTGCCCAAAGTCAGGCAGTAGCTGCAAAGGCACACAAGATCTTATCTTGCATCAAACGGGCAATGGGTGGAAGGGAAGTAAACATAATTATGCCCCTTTATAAGCCATTAGTAAGACCACTCCTTGAATATGGAGTACAATTTTGGGCACCACTACTTAGAAAAGACATTATGAAACTAGAGAGAGTGCAGAGAAGAGTGCCACCAAATTAATAAAGGGGATGGACAATCTAACTTAAGAGGAGAGGCTATCTAAATTAGATGTATTTACATTTGAAAAGAGGCATCTGAGAGGGGATATGATAACTATATACAAATATATTCGGGGATAGTACAAGGAGCTTTCAAAGGAACTATTTGTCCCAAGGACAGTACAAAGGACTCATGCCATCCCTTAAGGTTGTAAGAAAGTAGATTTCACCAGCAACAAAGGAAAGGGTTCTTTACAGTAAGGGCAGTTAAAATGTGGAATTCATTACCCATGGAGACTGTGATGGCAGATAAAAAAAAATTGTTAAAAAAAAAAAAAAAGTTGGACATCTTTTTAGAAAGGAAAGGTATACAGGGATATACCAAATAAGTAAACATGGGAAAGATGTTGATCCAGGGACTAATCCGATTGCCTATTCTTGGAGTCAGGAAGGAATTTATTTTTTCCCCTTATGAGATATCATTGGATGATATGACACTGGGGTTTTTTGTTTGCCTCCCTATGCATCAAAAAGTAAATATAGATATAGGATAAAGTATCTTTTGTCTAAATTTAGCATAGTTTGAACTTGATGGACCTACGTCTTTTTTAAACCTCATCTACTATGTAACTATGTAACACAATTTATCAATTAGTCCATAAAAATATTCCAAGAGGCACAAGTATAGTGGAGCTCATAAAAAAGAGAAAAGAGGGAAATATTGTATGATATTGCACTCACACATCTATTGTATTAACCATAATAATCATGACAGGTCTCTTTGTGCTCCAGCAATTTTGCATGACTATTTCTGTGCTGTGTTTTACAATATCACACAATTTTTTCTTTTTTTGAGCTGCTAATATTTGTAGGGACTTTGCAAAGATAACCCCTGTACCGTTGCAGAAATAGGGAGAGCAAGAGTTATCACCATAAAGATCTAAGGTCTATTTCATTCTAATTTCTTCATATATGCATTGTAAGGAATTTAATTACGATTATAATTTTGGGATATATTTGCACGTTCACATTGAAGTCACAGCATTTTTATTCCAAAAGCGCCATTTCATGTTTTGAATTTTAAATCATCTACAAATCCCAAGGGAAACAAAACATTTCTCTTCTCATCTTTGTATTTCCTCATACAGAATTCTAAAACAAATATAAGAAATAAACTAATTAAAACTTGATGCTCCCAAATAAATTCAGGAAGCAGTCAATGTTTACACTGAAATCATTATTTAGTGTTATCGCTGTTATTATTATAGATAGATATTTTGTCTGCGTTGACACTGGCTGAAACACACACAAAGAAATAATATTTATTGGTATTTAATAATCGTTACCCCAAAGTTCTGTTTGAGGCGCGCTGGACTGAAACTCTTGGCCAAAACTACGATGCCCTTCTGGAGGACAAAGCGCATGGCTACCGCTGCAGGGGTGCGTTTATACTTTGCAGCCACACTCGCTAGTACGGAGTCTTCAAGCAGAACAGGAGTGCTCAAATCCACCCTGCAAGGACAGAGAGAATGTTCAATGCTTCTGGCATTGTGTTATATTGTTACTTTGTTGCCGCTGTTGACAATTGCCAGCAGAAAGTACTGGAACAGAACAAGTCTGCTGTTACATGTAGAGTGTATGGTAGAAGACTAAGCAGGGCAGCAGACAGATTTCCCAGGCCCAGGACTAGAGTTTTGATCGGGGTCCCCCCTTCATCTCGGCGGCTTTGCAGCACCCCCCCTTTCACAGCTCTTCATGAGCCCCTCCTCCATCTCCCTCCCCCCCTCTAACACCTCATCCTCTATCCCCCTTCTCCCCATGTATTTCTCTTCCCCCCCTCTGTCTCACACTCTCCCCCCCCTCTGCTATCACATAATTACCCCCCTCTCCCTCAATCCCCCCTCCACACACACACACAATCACCCTGATACACGTACAATCCCTCCCCACTATAATACCTGTCGCGCTCCCTCATCTCCTTCTTCCTGTCGGCGCCCGGGTTTCAACTTCCAACCGGAGTGGGGAGCTGGAGGAGGAGGGGGCCCCTGCGCTCCCTCCTCCAGCTCCCCTCTCCAGTTGGGTGAAAGTTGGATCCCGTTGCCGACAGGAGGGAGAGCGGGGCCCCCGAAGGCGCGGGGGTGCTCGTCTACCTTGTATTGGACCAACAAGTAGTGGATATGTTACAAGCTTTCGAACCTCTCAGGGTCTTGTAACAGATCAACTACTTGTTGGTCCAATAACAAGGTATCATACCCCCTACTCCCTCTCCCTCCTGTGTTACTACTTGGAAGAAAGGACCAACACGGCTCTCCCACCCTTCTTTGCCTATTATAAAGGGAGAAATTAAACTGTGCTTAGGTCGAAGTTGAATAAGCAAGAACTCTTTAGAACAGTCTGAATGGGAATTGCCTAAAACGTTTTGTGGAGATACTACAACTAAAATAAAAAGTGGGATGTGTTGATACTACTTCAGTACTTACCAGTTCTTGTCTCTGTGTGAACCCAGAACACTGTAAGCCACCAGAACTATATCCTTGGACTTGCAGTACTCCTGCAGTTTGCTTTGGTTCAAATACACATGACACTCCACCTGTAGGACCCAGGCGAAATATGCAAAACATTAAATCCATAAAAAGCATTCTGTATAGAACCAGCCTGACTAATCCTTTATACCTGTGGTTTGCAACCTGTGTTCCATGACACTAGGGGGCTCAGGGGAAAAAAACGAATCATGCCGTATATATTTTACTCTTAGACCCAATACATATTTTTTTTTTAAATGTGATTTAAAAAGTTAGTAAAATGTTGTCAAAAAAATGAATATATAATATAGACGTGTTATTTTACATTGTATCCCAACCACAGCAATAGTATGTACAGTATGCACACATAGGATAAGCCGGCTGGGGTTCTGCAAATTCCCAATAACTTTTTAAGGGGAGTCACAGTGCATCTTTAGTGGGTTCTATAGTTCTCAGAGGCATAGAAACCATTTCATTAGGCTGTCGAAACAGGAATGGCACTAGTGCAGTAATGCTGTGGGTTGAGTAGAGATTGCTGTGCTGACACAACGTAAGCAGTTCTCTGCTGCAAAACATGTGACAATGTGCTCAGTCACATAGATTAAGCATTAAGCATTAATCTTGGAGACCATATAGTACACTTGAAAGAGGAAACTGGCCTTGAAAGTTCATAAACAGTAAAGCCTTCAGTATGAAGAACGTCCATGCTGGTATCACTGACGAAACTTGATAAGCAAGGTGTATAGCAATTAACTATGGGGCTAAAAGGTGAAATAACTCACTCGCAAGATGTTAAAAGATTCTGCTGGTTACATAGAATTCTCTCAGGTTGTTAGTGCAAACACTTAATTTTAAGTCTTAACGCCAATAAAAGTGATAAACCTCATAGGTGCAAATGTAACACTGTAGCTTTAATGAATGATTGCCACATTTTGGTTGACAGATACAATAATACACATATTCAGCTAAACCCCTCTCCTGGCATCCATTCAGTGCCCATACCTGGTTACAGACTGGCTTGTATTTCAGTCCTGGCTTGCTGAGGAGGCGCTCTAGCTGCCTGCGGTTGAAGTTGGAGACTCCGATGGACTTCACCAGTCCGGCGTCTTTACACGCCTCCAGCGCCTGCCACGACGAAACCATCACGTCAACCAAAGGGAGCAACAGATGACTGGCAAAAAAAGGGGATCTCTACACAGTATGGAGGGGTCTGCAGTGCATTGTGGGGGATGTGTTCCCGGCCCAGTGAGCAGTGAAGGGGTTGAGGTGTATGAATCATGTCATTAAACAGGGCCCTATTGAAACATAATGTTAGGAATGGTAACATTTTGGAACATATTTACCAAGAAGTGTTACCTCCATTCTGCAAGGCACACGGCAAGAGGCCGTATTTACCAAGGCGCTCTGAAACAGATCTTACGGACTAGCACAGCTTAATAATTATGGCCTTGTGTGTGATTACCAACTGGACGGGAGTCCTTAAAAAGGCTGAAAATAGACGTGTCTTTGCCAATACCTGTTGATGGAATTGTATTTAGGATTATTGAGGGGCTATCCCGGGGAGAAGGAGGGAGAGAGGGAGGTGATGTGAAAAGGTCCTGAATAGGCAAGGAAGATCTTCAACAAGGCAGAAGTTGAAGGTGTTTGTGCCCCCCCCCCCCCCCACACACACACACTTTCAGGATTTATTCTGGTAGATAAACATTCTGGCATGATTCTCAGACCAAATAACCTGGTGGGTAGAACTGAAATGAAATTATCCCTTTGTAGCTACATGAAAATTGTAAAGCGTTGGAAACGTATCGGCACAAAGTGTTAAGAGCATCTCCTTTATTTCCCTTCACTGGTTTGATAACGCGGAACACTGAAAGTGAAGATGAGCTATACATTTTTTTTTATATATAAAGATGGTGTTTACAGAACTGGGATACAGAAAATGTCTGCCAGGAGTCTTCTATGGAACACATAGCGATATATAGTACTGTATATTTGACTGCAGGAGGTGGACGACATAGGCATATTTCCTAATGATTTCTTTTCGCTGAGTACGAAACTGGAAATGTTCCCAGGTTTTCCAGGGAATAATTCTGTCGGCTAGAAAACGAGTACATAAAAATGCTGAGTTTGGACTTGATATACAAAAGGGAGAATCACCACTCAGCCCTAATAGACCTTGTATTCGATAAGTTTGGACTTGTAAAGAAGTTTGAAAGGAACACACATAAACCCATACATATGTGCCATTTACCTCCCATGTGGAACAAAAATCCACATTGTCATAAACGATTGGCTTATCTGGGTCACTGGGGTCCTCAGAACCTGTGGGCTAAAAGAAAGGAGGTTGCATTATAGAGTTTACAGTCTGTGCCTGTCTTGAACCAATCAATTCAATAGTTACAGTACAATGCAAGTACATTCCAGGAATAAGGTTCTCAACAAGAGTGACATTTCCCCAGTGCCTGCATCACACGTATATACCCTAAAGGGATCCTTATGGAAAAATCCATTAGGATTTGAGTTTATAGCGGATGAAATATATCCCATTACCATCAAAATAATATCATGTGTAGTTCGTCCATAGTGCGAATGACGGCACGCGCAAACAAAATTCAGCAGCTCTATAGGGCTGGTCATAATGAGCGCGAGCGCATGCGTGATGAGGAGGGACCGCGCGGCAGAATTTTGAGCGGACAAATTTTTTCTGAATTTGTAGCGCGATGGGCCGGGTCACGTGAGCGGTTCAGCCAATGGGGGCGAACCAGCCTCGTGACGTCACGCCCATTCCTCCGTCACGCCTCTCCCGTTGCTAGTGATCTGAGTCTACCGATCGCTCGGGCGCCATGCACTCCATCACGCCACCACGATGTCCGAGGCCTTACACTTCTTTAATTAACAGTGTAATTGCATGTGTAATACGCATTTGATTTCAGTTTCTAACATGTTTTAATATTTATTGATTGCTTCAGGAAACTGCTTATTTGGACAAATAAATATTGAGAAATACCGGGTCACGGTTTGCTATTCTAAGGCTACGTTCACACAGGGGGCTTTGCGATGCTGCGTGCGCGTGAGCGCGCCTCCGTCTCCTGGTCGATGTGTGATCATCCCCAGCAGACGGAATGATCTGACACAAGGCGACATCCAGGGTGGGGGTGTTTGTGTGTCTTTAAAGAGCCAGTCATCTTCCATTCCACACTGGGCTGGAGCAGGGAGCCGGGCAGTGTTTCCACTTACATATAAGGATTCCAATCCTACAATTCTTGGTCAAGAAATAACATTTCCTGGACAAAAACCTCTGATCAAAAATGTAGCTAAACGGTGGTACAAGTTACAACATGTATGAGAAGAACAGACAAAGCTGTGCATTTTCCTTAGTTCTGCCTATTGATCTGCAGCTAATAAACCTGCTGCAGCTGCAGTGTGCAAGTCATTGTGCCTTTTACCCTCCCCTGTGGGCTGGCAAACTGAAAGTGAGTGACATAAGTGCTGTTAACATGACACAAATTCACACGTGTGTGTATGCATGAGCCTACCCTCCGATTTCACTGCCCAGAACTGCCGAGTCTCTGGTCAATTTCAGCAGCCAATCAATGTAAACGTCTGGACATTGGCTGCTGAAATTGACGTCGCGCTGCTGCAGCCGGAGATCACAGATTGAAAAGACTCCCGCGGCTGCAACAGCGTCGACGCCGCACTTTGCAGCCAAAGGTAGTTTCAATACTGAACACTACCATTGGCCGCCAGGAGTCTGTGATGAATGCGCACGTCGTGCAGCGCGCTGTGTGAGCGGGGCCTAAGGCAGACTGATTCTTCCATCTGGTAGCACGGAAATGGTTGGGAGATAGAAGCTTGAGAATGGAGGCTGGAGTATGGTAGAAGCATGATGTGTATAATTAGTAGTATTATTTATCATTGTGCTATGCATAAGCTTGGAACTTTACAGAAACAAGTCACACACAAGCCAGCATATAATGAACAAGAGCTTACAGGGGTCGTAGGAGCACATGTGCATTACTTTCATGATGCATGGCATTAACAGGTGCACTATTTGAGTGAGTGAATGAAGTTCAGCTTCCAGCCTCGAATAGAGAAAGCCACTCCTAAAAGTAGGGAGGGTGCTTTGCGAACGCTAATGAGAATGAAGTCCAAAGGAAGAGGAGAATGGTAGAGGCAAGTGAAACAGAAAGCAGACAGCATTGTGCAGAGGGAAGCAGGGACATACTGTAGCAAAAGGTTAGAGCAGAGACAAAAGGTGATGCAGATGCAGCCAAGTCTGCTAGTTAATACGGAATTTAATAGCAATATTTATATTCACCTTTATAGAGAAAGGCCAGTGCATTATAAACAGGTCAATATAGTCCAGCTGTAGGTCTTTCAAAGATATCTCCAGCCCTTGGCGGACTAACTCGGGAGAGAAAAACGAGCACCAAAGCTGCAAGAAATGCCAAAAAACATCAATTATAACTGTTATTATTTCATTATAAAATATTTTACCAATGTCATTGTCACTATGGCCAGTATTTATCAAGTCACAATGTGGGTTTTCGCACCCCGAGCCGGCGGTAACTGTCATTGACTGGAAAAACAGTTAACGCCGGTTCTGGGTGCGGTAACCCACATTGCATCTTGGTAAATACCGGCCTAAGAAAACTCATTTTTTCAAACAATTTTCAAGAGCAATTATAGAGCTGCGGTAAATGGATGTACAATAGGTAGCATTATTTTAATCTTGCCTCTCTTTACAGCAATGTATCAAGGTACTTTGCTACACTTGTTACCCTGAGTGCATCAGCCTGCAATACAGGCAGTGACATGATGCACATATTATATTGTGAGAGTGTGCGTGTGAGAGAATGTGAGTGAGAGTGTATGAGGGTGTGAGAGAGTGTGAGAGTGGTTGAGGGCGTGAGAGCGGTTGAGTGTGAGAGAGTGTGAGTGAGAGAGTGAGTGTGAGTGAGAGAGTGTGAGTGACAGAGTGTGAGTGAGAGAGTGTGAGTCTAAGAGAGTGATACTGGGAGAGAGTGTAGGAGGAGTGTGAGAGTGTGAGTGAGAGTGAGAGTGGGAGTGGGAGTGGGAGTGGGAGTGTGTGAGAGTTGGAGAGTGTATCTGGAGGAGCTTTGAGACAGTTGTTTTCAGAGCTCACAGTGATGGAATAGCCATAATACTGCATTTATTCTAGATGACTGCATACAGTATGTTCATGAGCAACATACCTTCCCAGTGTAGAATATATCCTCTCTTTTCACTGTGCCATCTGCTATCTTTGACCGAATAGCCCGCCCAATCTCCACCTCATTGCCATAGATGTGGGCACAATCAATGTGCCGATAGCCCATTTCAATTGCCACCTTTGTAGCTTCTTCACCAATACTTCTGGCGACCTATTAAAACAAAAAAATGAACAAGGGCAAATATGAGAAGAAAAGCAACATAGTAACTCAGTCAGGTCATATAATACAAATTATCTTTAACTGTGCATGCAATGTCTTGTATATAATGTATACCCTGCTCATTATGTAACTGTATTTGTAACCATGTATTATTGGTCTTAACTCTGTGCCCAGGACATACTTGAAAACGAGAGGTAACTCTCACTGTATTACTTCCTGGTAAAATATTTCATAAATAAATAAATATACAGTAACCTCTGGATATAACGGCAATGTCTATCTAACGGCACATTTCGAGATGGCCAATCACGAGCCACAATGTCACAGCCCTGGCAGTAAAACACGTTCTGTAGCATACAATAACCCCTCAACAATGGCTCCTAAGATTGACAAAGTAAAGGCCGGAGAGAAATGAAGAAATACATGGTAAGAAACTTGAAAAAGGTGTAAGCAGGAGTTTTTTGATATGTGAGTAGTAGTAGTAGTAGTAGTATGTCTTTATTTATATAGCGCCATAAATATACGTAGCGCTTCACAGTAGTAATACATGTTGTAATCATATAAATAACAAATAATATAAATAACAGGTCATGGGAATAAGTGCTTCATACATAAGAGTAACATTAAGGAAGAGGAGTCCCTGCTCCGAGGAGCTTACAATCGAATTGGTAGGTAGGAGAACATATAGAGACAATAGGAGGGAGTTCTGGTAAGTGCGTCTGCAGGGGGCCAAGCTTTATGTGTCATGTGTCCAGGATTATCCACAGCGCTATTCATATGCTTCTTTAAGCAAGTGTGTCTTAAGGTGGGTCTTAAAGGTGGATAGAGAGGGTGCTAGTCGGGTATTGAGGGGAAGGGCATTCCAGAGGTGTGGGGCAGTCAGTGAAAAAGGTTTAAGGTGGGAGAGGGCTTTAGATACAAAGGGGGTAGAAAGAAGACATCCTTGAAGACCCTGGCCTTAGACAGCGCGCCGTCAGGGGGCGTGTCGGGGGTGGCCCAGTGACGTCACGGAGCTGGTTCGCCCTCATTGGGCGAACCACTCACGTGACCGGCCCTGCGCTCCCTTGAGCGCTTGAATTTAAAAATCTGCTAAGACCTACGCTTCCGCGCGCTTGCGGAAGCGTAGGCGAGCCCCTACTAAAGCCGCTCTAATTGCGGCTGTAGGGGCTCAGTGCCGAGCAGAAGCGTGCCTCAGCGCGCCTCCGCCAGCAAGCAGCAACCCTGGATGAGGCCTAAGGCTGTGTCCATAGGACTGCAGCTGTGCTGAGGCGCGCGGAGGCTGAGGGAAAGCGGGTGCTTTCCCTGGCCTTGGTCCGCACGCCGTCCGGGGGCGTGTCAGAGGGGGGGCCTGTGACGTCACGGAGCTGGTTCGCCCTCATCGGGCGAACCGCTCACGTGACCAGCCCTGCGCTCCCTTGAGCGCTTGAATTTAACATTTTGCTAAGACTTACGCTTCCGCACGCTTGCGGAAGCATAAGCGAGCCCCTGCATAAGCCGCTCTCATTGCGGCTGCAGGGGCTCACTGCCGAGCAGCAGCGCGCCTCAGCACGGGTCAGCGCATAAGCGCTGACCATGCCCGAGACCTTAGCCTCATCGTTGCAAAGTGCTGAGAATAGTCACTATCAGATAACATAGTACACAGAGCTGTAACTTACGTCAGGAGAGGCGTAAGTGCCCAGGCCAATTATAGGCATGCGGTTTCCATCGCTTAAGGTGATGCGCGTGTCCGTGGTGAGTGCCATGTTCCTGAGTGCGCAGGGAGTGTGAGACGGGCCGCCTGCACACCTGAATATATAGGGAGTGTAAAGCCCTGGGCTGATAAGGGCTAAGGGAGTGGCCCAACCCTTCAAAACAGGTGAACGTAAGAACATAGAAGTCAAAGCAGGCGCAGCTGCAGGAAAACTGGGGCGAAGCCAGAACAAAAGCCTTGCACCAGATCGATCAAAGGGAAAAGTCCAGCTACTGTTTAGTAAACATGGGCCCATGTCTTTATTAAGTGACGGTATTGTGTGACAGTATTGTGTGCCAGTATTCATGTGAGATAAACCTTCAGTGTGAAGTTAGCACAAAATATTTCGTTTTCTTAGAAACGTCAACCTCAAAGTTCTCAAATCATTGATGCAAAGTAAGTGACTTCTATCTGTGATGTAGTAACAAAGGAGGGAGAGGGAGTAGGGGGGTATGACACCTTTTATTGGACTAACAAGTACTGTAGTTGATATGTTGCAAGCTCTCTCCACTGTTCTTTGCTGTCACATTATATGGAGAATTGCATTATGAACGTGTGAGTAGAGCTCTACTTTGTATCTCTGCCTTTGAGGAGACCTGCACTTTGAAGAAATTGCTCACTATTAGCTTGCCTCCCTAACATCTGGGCATTTCAGCAACAGCTGGGATATAGCTGCCTGCTTCATTCAGCAGCCCTCGGTTTCTAGCAACCATATCAGGCGTGCACTTATACAAATGATCACTATAGTGATAAAACTGGGTAATTTGTAATGTTGCACTGCAGAGGCGGCTTTATTTATCTGGTGTATTGCGGTCAGCCAACCTTTGTGATACATTGCATCCTATCATTAGCTATTCTGTGCATTAGTATTGCATAATAACTGAGATACAGTATAGCTGCCTGCTTCACTCCGCGCTTTCTGTCTTCAGCACCCATATCAGGTGTGCATGGATACAAATGCTACCAATTTAGTCATACCAATTAACCTGTTACATTGTTGCACTACAGAGGCTGCTCAACTTGTCTGCTAGACTGCGGCTAGCTAATTTTTGTGATACATAGTATCCTATCATAACCACCCTGTGCATTATTACTGCAGTGCTGCTCCACTTGCCAGCTACATTTTAACTAGTCCTTACTGATTGGCACTTTTCATTCTTTGCCAGGTATTACCACTCACCGTTAACTTGTTTCCGCTACGTGTGGCTACACCCTATTACTGTGCACTATCCCCCTCATTGGGGCGACATGTCTCGGGCACTATATTAATTAGGGTGTTTAATGCGTGTTTAGGGAAACGTTAACCCCCTACTGATGGCATCCCCATGCATACAGTATACATGTGCAGAGTAGTTAGGTATGTAGTAACTTCATATTTACTCCTTGTTTGACACCAATATCTGTGGTGCATGGAGTCAATGTAAGCCTGTTTCCCTGCCATCACGTATATACTCCGAGCTCACACTCCTATTAGGGTTAAATACAGTATTGTATTGTATGTCTTTATTTATATAACGCCATTAATGTACATAGCGCTTCACAGTAGTAATACATGGGGTAATCAAATAAATAACAGATGATATAAATAACAGATCATGGGAATAAGCGCTTTAGACATAAAAGTAACATTAAGGAAGAGGAGTCCCTGCCCCGAGGAGCTTACAGTCTAATACAGTATATATCTAGCTTGACTCATCAGTGTTAACCACGCACTTATCTTGAGCTCTCTGAGATGTGTCAGCTCCAGGCCACCTTGTCCCACTACCTCGTTTTCTTTAATGACTGTTTATACCCACAATACAGTGATACATGTTTTATTATATAATTAATAAAGTTATGTTTTTATTAAGGTGGCGTGAAACATAGTTTTTTCTTTGGCAGTGCACGCCTCTGTACCCTTCTTTTGCGCCGCATAGCAGTAGAGTGTGTGAGGTTTCTGGAGAGAACAGGCAAGTTTATATCGTGTGTCATGCATGATTATGTTTACTCCGTATCTTTATTTAAAGAGGACATCTTCTGTTTTATATACAGAACTTCTCCAACATTGACCTAGAGTAAAAGTGAATATGTTGAAAATGCAGCGTTTATACAACGGTTTGAAAGTTACCATTCGCCTGAAATATGTGACACGCTTGGATACAATTACCCAAACTCAGCAGTCATTGTTACAGAGGTTTTTTTTATAAAAGTCCCACTGTGCTGAGTCACCCAGTGACCTTGCTGCTTATCTCTCTGGGGAAGGTCATCTCTATATCCTTGTCTTACACTGTTTCAATAGAAGAGGACCGCACCTGCAAAGTCAGCAGGAAGCAGAAGAGATAACACTGGGAGATTAAAAGCTGCAGTTCAAGCAATATCCTACATGTGTTTTTTTTTTAATAAATCATCCCTGTACTATGAGAAAATACTTGTAGCATATAAAAAAATAAACAATTTTAAAGACATTTTTAATGTATTCTAATGTAACAAGCATTTTTTGGTCCTATAGCAACCATTTACAAAGTCACATCCCCTTACGCTACAGAAACAACATCACATTTTTGAGCCCTGCTTTCTTTCTAGCAGTGAACCAATTGAATCTTGCCTGCCTGGTCACATGATCTTCCTCACAGCACCTTGGCTGTCGGTGCAGCAGAATAGGACCCAAGATGCATTTAGTGAACCTCGAGCCAAATCTTCACCGATCGATCGACAACTTAGCTAATCACTTGTCAGTCTGTAGCTTGTATTGCTGCACATACGTGGGGGGGGGGGGGGGGTTATAATTTTAAACAACAGCTTGAACTGCAGATTTAAAAGTAGATTTAAAGCTGCATTCCACACTAAACTTTTTTTTTATTTTGGGAGGAGGGGGTTTATTCACCTAAACCTGGAGTTCTCTGGTGTTGTTGCGTGTTCCCCAATGGTAGTGGAAGCCCTAGTCTAAGATATTACTCCTTCTGTAAGGGAGTTGGGGGGGGGTAGGAAAATTTCTCCTGGACAGAAAATCTTGATCATGCTCAATCTGAGACAGCCAATATTTATTGGTTACCCGGCACCCATATCTCAGGAAGCCGGTGCACCGGAGACATGGGAGACCACGGATCAGCTCCAGGAACCCTCTTTTTCAGAAGAAGTGTATAACCAGAGAGACATAGATTCGGGAAATAAACATTGGCTTTTATTTAGCCCGTATCTTCCAAAAACAGCACAGCTTTAAGGCAGCATACAAATAAACAAAACAGCTTATCCCTCTGTACGGGCTGACACACTTCTCAGTACCTATCTGCAGGGCTGGGAGGCTAGGCCCATAGAGGTAGGTACCTATTATCAGGGGCTCTCTCAGTCTGGGTCCGGGTTGGTGTCTGTGTGGTGTTCCCTCTGGGGTTCCAGGGTCCGCTGCGTCCTGGACTGAGGGTCTGGTTCCCTGGGATCCCTCTCTGTCAGCAATACACTTCCTCAGTGCTAGAGAGATCCCCAGCATTTTAAAGCTGCAGACCAAGCAATATCCTACATGCGGTTTTTTTTTTTCTTTAATAAAATCAGTTCTGTACTAGTGCATCTTGTGTGTCACAATTGCCCCCTTCTTTTTCTTGTTGTAACACTTTGCCATCCTCATTTAAAAAAAATCTCTCTAACAAATTTTAGGGGGTCATCTTCGGGGTCATCCTCATTGCCGGAATGTGCCCCTGACACAGGTGGGGTGATTGCATGGGCTTGGGAAGTGACAGTGTGATGTTGGGACAGGGGGTCGCTCCGTCTGGGCTCATGTGCAGCGCCTTCTCGCTCTCTCCGTTTGTCTCAATTGTCTTCTGCCGGTCGTCTTTTCTCTGCCTGGAGTCCTGAAATATAAACTGGATTACGCACGGATCCATAAAGGTTTCGCAGAGGAAAGGTGGTTTGACAGTGAAAGGTTTGAAGCGTGTGTGAGCTGCAATATTATGACTGTACTCTGAAAAACTAAACAATGCTGCCCATCTTGAAGAGGCCTGAAAAATACCATCAATATTTCTGCAAGAAAAAAAGAACAATGTAAGAACTTCACAATGCAAATGGTGTCAACAGAATGAAGCAGGAAATGCA